>NW_026542960.1:0-84995 GCF_028750875.1 Macrosteles quadrilineatus
TGTACAACCTTGTACAAACTTAAACACACTTGTACAAACATGTACACACTTGAACAACCTTGTACACACTTGTACAAACCTTGTACACACTTGTACAAGCTTGTACACACTTGTACAACCTTGTACACACTTGTACAACCTTGTACACACTTGTACAAGCTTGTACACACTTGTACAACCTTGTACACACTTGTACAACCTTGTACAAACCTGTACACCCTTGTACACACTTGTACAAGCTTGTACACGATTGTACACTCTTGTACACACTTGTGCACCCTTGTACACACTTGTACACCCTTGTACACACTTGTACAACCTTTTACAAACTTGTACACACTTGTACAAACTTGTACATTCTTGTACATACTTGTACACCCTTATAAACACTTGTACAACCTTGTACAAACCTGTACACCCTTGTACACACTTGTACAAGCTTGTACACACTTGTACAAGCTTGTACACACTTGTACACCCTTGTACAAACTTGTGCACCCTTGTACACTTTTGTACACCCTTGTATACATTTGTACAAACTTGTACAAACTTGTACACACTTGTACAAACTTGTACACCCTTGTACACACTTGTACAACCTTGTACATACTTGTACAACCTTGTACACACTTGTACAACCTTGTACAAACCTGTACACCCTTGTACACACTTGTACAAGCTTGTACACGATTGTACACTCTTGTACACACTTGTGCAACCTTGTACACACTTGTACAACCTTGTACACACTTGTACAACCTTGTACACACTTGTTCAAGCTTGTACACACTTGTACAACCTTGTACACACTTGTACACCCTTGTACACACTTGAACAACCTTTTACAAACTTGTACACACTTGTACAAAATTGTACATTCTTGTACATACTTGTACACCCTTGTACACACTTGTACAAACTTGTACACACTTGTACAAACTTGTACACACTTGTACAAACTTGTGTACCCTTGTACACTTTTGTACACCCTTGTACACATTTGTACAAACTTGTACAAACTTGTACACACTTGTACAAACTTGTACACACTTGTACAAACTTGTGTACACTTGTACAACCTTGTACACACTTGTACAACCTTGTACACACTTGTACAACCTTGTACACACTTGTACAACCTTGTACACACTTGTACAACCTTGTACACACTTGTACAACCTTGTACACAATTTTAAAACCTTGTACACACGTGTACAACCTTGTACAAACTTGTACACACTTGTACAACCTTGTACACACTTGTACAACCTTGTACACACTTGTACAACCTCGTACACACTTGTACAACCTTGTACACACTTGTACAACCTTGTACACAATTGTAAAACCTTGTACACACTTGTACAACCTTGTACACACTTGTACACCCTTGTACACACTTGTACAAAATTTTACATTCTTGTACATACTTGTACACCCTTGTACACACTTGTACAACCTTGTACAAACCTGTACACCCTTGTACACACTTGTACAAGCTTGTACACACTTGTACACCCTTGTACAAACTTGTGCACCCTTGAACACTTTTGTACACCCTTGTACACATTTGTACAACCTTGTACAAACTTAAACACAATTGTACAAACATGTACACACTTGAACAACCTTGTACACACTTGTACAACCTTGTACACACTTGTACAAGCTTGTATACACTTGTACAACCTTGTACACACTTGTACAACCTTGTACACACTTGTACAAGCTTGTACACACTTGTACAAGCTTGTACACACTTGTACAACCTTTTACACAATTGTAAAACCTTGTACACACTTGTACATTCTTGTACAAACTTGTACTTACTTGTACAACCTTGTACACACTTGTACACACTTGTACATACTTTTACATCCTTGTATACATTTGTACACCCTTGTACACACTTGTACAACCTTGTACAAACCTGTACACCCTTGTACACACTTGTACAAGCTTGTACACGATTGTACACCCTTGTACACACTTGTGCACCCTTGTACACACTTGTACACCCTTGTACACACATGTACAACCTTTTACAAACTTGTACACACTTGTACAAACTTGTACATTCTTGTACATACTTGTACACCCTTGTAAACACTTGTACAAAATTGTACAAACCTGTACACCCTTGTACACACTTGTACACCCTTGTACAAACTTGTGCACCCTTGTACACTTTTGTACACCCTTGTATACATTTGTACAAACTTGTACAAACTTAAACACACTTGTACAAACATGTACACACTTGAACAACCTTGTACACACTTGTACAACCTTGTACACACTTGTACAAGCTTGTACACACTTGTACAACCTTGTACACACTTGTACAACCTTGTACACACTTGTACAAACTTGTACACACTTGTACAAACTTGTGTACCCTTGTACACTTTTGTACACCCTTGTACACATTTGTACAAACTTGTACAAACTTGTACACACTTGTACAAACTTGTACACACTTGTACAAACTTGTGTACACTTGTACAACCTTGTACACACTTGTACAACCTTGTACACACTTGTACAACCTTGTACACACTTGTACAACCTTGTACACACTTGTACAACCTTGTACACACTTGTACAACCTTGTACACAATTTTAAAACCTTGTACACACGTGTACAACCTTGTACAAACTTGTACACACTTGTACAACCTTGTACACACTTGTACAACCTTGTACACACTTGTACAACCTCGTACACACTTGTACAACCTTGTACACACTTGTACAACCTTGTACACAATTGTAAAACCTTGTACACACTTGTACAACCTTGTACACACTTGTACACCCTTGTACACACTTGTACAAAATTTTACATTCTTGTACATACTTGTACACCCTTGTACACACTTGTACAACCTTGTACAAACCTGTACACCCTTGTACACACTTGTACAAGCTTGTACATACTTGTACAAGCTTGTACACACTTGTACAAGCTTGTACACACTTGTACACCCTTGTACAAACTTGTGCACCCTTGAACACTTTTGTACACCCTTGTACACATTTGTACAACCTTGTACAAACTTAAACACAATTGTACAAACATGTACACACTTGAACAACCTTGTACACACTTGTACAACCTTGTACACACTTGTACAAGCTTGTATACACTTGTACAACCTTGTACACACTTGTACAACCTTGTACACACTTGTACAAGCTTGTACACACTTGTACAAGCTTGTACACACTTGTACAACCTTTTACACAATTGTAAAACCTTGTACACACTTGTACATTCTTGTACAAACTTGTACTTACTTGTACAACCTTGTACACACTTGTACACACTTGTACATACTTTTACATCCTTGTATACATTTGTACACCCTTGTACACACTTGTACAACCTTGTACAAACCTGTACACCCTTGTACACACTTGTACAAGCTTGTACACGATTGTACACCCTTGTACACACTTGTGCACCCTTGTACACACTTGTACACCCTTGTACACACATGTACAACCTTTTACAAACTTGTACACACTTGTACAAAATTGTACATTCTTGTACATACTTGTACACCCTTGTAAACACTTGTACAAAATTGTACAAACCTGTACACCCTTGTACACACTTGTACACCCTTGTACAAACTTGTGCACCCTTGTACACTTTTGTACACCCTTGTATACATTTGTACAAACTTGTACAAACTTAAACACACTTGTACAAACATGTACACACTTGAACAACCTTGTACACACTTGTACAACCTTGTACACACTTGTACAAGCTTGTACACACTTGTACAACCTTGTACACACTTGTACAACCTTGTACACACTTGTACAAGCTTGTACACACTTGTACAACCTTGTACACACTTGTACAACCTTTTACACAATTGTAAAACCTTGTACACACTTGTACATTCTTGTACAAACTTGTACTTACTTGTACAACCTTGTACAAACTTGTACACACTTGTACAAACTTTTACATCCTTGTATACATTTGTACACCCTTGTACACACTTGTACAACCTTGTACAAACCTGTACACCCTTGTACACACTTGTACAAGCTTGTACACGATTGTACACCCTTGTACACACTTGTGCACCCTTGTACACACTTGTACACCCTTGTACACACATGTACAACCTTTTACAAACTTGTACACACTTGTACAAACTTGTACATTCTTGTACATACTTGTACACCCTTGTAAACACTTGTACAAAATTGTACAAACCTGTACACCCTTGTACACACTTGTACAAGCTTGTACACACTTGTACAAGCTTGTACACACTTGTACACCCTTGTACAAACTTGTGCACCCATGTACACTTTTGTACACCCTTGTATACATTTGTACAAACTTGTACAAACTTGTACACACTTGTACAAACTTGTACACACTTGTACAAACTTGTACACCCTTGTACACACTTGTACAACCTTGTACACACTTGTACAACCTTGTACAAACCTGTACACCCTTGTACACACTTGTACAAGCTTGTACACGATTGTACACTCTTGTACACACTTGTGCAACCTTGTACACACTTGTACAACCTTGTACACACTTGTACAACCTTGTACACACTTGTTCAAGCTTGTACACACTTGTACAACCTTGTACACACTTGTACACCCTTGTACACACTTGTACAACCTTTTACAAACTTGTACACACTTGTACAAAATTGTACATACTTGTACATACTTGTACACCCTTGTACACACTTGTACAACCTTGTACAAACCTGTACACCCTTGTACACACTTGTACAAGCTTGTACACACTTGTACACCCTTGTACAAACTTGTGCACCCTTGTACACTTTTGTACACCCTTGTACACATTTGTACAACCTTGTACAAACTTGTACACACTTGTACAAACTTGTACACACTTGTACAAACTTGTGTACACTTGTACAACCTTGTACACACTTGTACAACCTTGTACACACTTGTACAACCTTGTACACACTTGTACAACCTCGTACACACTTGTACAACCTTGTACACACTTGTACAACCTTGTACACAATTGTAAAACCTTGTACACACTTGTACAACATTGTACACACTTGTACACCCTTGTACACACTTGTACAAAATTTTACATTCTTGTACATACTTGTACACCCTTGTACACACTTGTACAACCTTGTACAAACCTGTACACCATTGTACACACTTGTACAAGCTTGTGCACCCTTGTACACTTTTGTACACCCTTGTATACATTTGTACAAACTTGTACAAACTTGTACACACTTGTACAAACTTGTACACACTTGTACAAACTTGTACACCATTGTACACACTTGTACAACCTTGTACACACTTGTACAACCTTGTACACACTTGTACAACCTTGTACAAACCTGTACACCCTTGTACACACTTGTACAAGCTTGTACACGATTGTACACTCTTGTACACACTTGTGCAACCTTGTACACACTTGTACAACCTTGTACACACTTGTACAACCTTGTACACACTTGTTCAAGCTTGTACACACTTGTACAACCTTGTACACACTTGTACACCCTTGTACACACTTGTACAACCTTTTACAAACTTGTACACACTTGTACAAAATTGTACATTCTTGTACATACTTGTACACCCTTGTACACACTTGTACAACCTTGTACAAACCTGTACACCCTTGTACACACTTGTACAAGCTTGTACACACTTGTACAAGCTTGTACACACTTGTACACCCTTGTACAAACTTGTGCACCCTTGTACACTTTTGTACACCCTTGTACACATTTGTACAACCTTGTACAAACTTGTACACACTTGTACAAACTTGTACACACTTGTACAAACTTGTGTACACTTGTACAACCTTGTACACACTTGTACAACCTTGTACACACTTGTACAACCTTGTACACACTTGTACAACCTTGTACACACTTGTACAACCTCGTACACACTTGTACAACCTTGTACACACTTGTACAACCTTGTACACAATTGTAAAACCTTGTACACACTTTTACAACCTTGTACAAAATTTTACATTCTTGTACATACTTGTACACCCTTGTACACACTTGTACAACCTTGTACAAACCTGTACACCCTTGTACACACTTGTACAAGCTTGTACACACTTGTACAAGCTTGTACACACTTGTACAAGCTTGTACACACTTGTACACCCTTGTACAAACTTGTGCACCCTTGAACACTTTTGTACACCCTTGTACACATTTGTACAACCTTGTACAAACTTAAACACACTTGTACAAACATGTACACACTTGAACAACCTTGTACACACTTGTACAAACCTTGTACACACTTGTACAAGCTTGTACACACTTGTACAACCTTGTACACACTTGTACAACCTTGTACACACTTGTACAAGCTTGTACACACTTGTACAACCTTGTACACACTTGTACAACCTTGTACAAACCTGTACACCCTTGTACACACTTGTACAAGCTTGTACACGATTGTACACTCTTGTACACACTTGTGCACCCTTGTACACACTTGTACACCCTTGTACACACTTGTACAACCTTTTACAAACTTGTACACACTTGTACAAACTTGTACATTCTTGTACATACTTGTACACCCTTATAAACACTTGTACAACCTTGTACAAACCTGTACACCCTTGTACACACTTGTACAAGCTTGTACACACTTGTACAAGCTTGTACACACTTGTACACCCTTGTACAAACTTGTGCACCCTTGTACACTTTTGTACACCCTTGTATACATTTGTACAAACTTGTACAAACTTGTACACACTTGTACAAACTTGTACACCCTTGTACACACTTGTACAACCTTGTACATACTTGTACAACCTTGTACACACTTGTACAACCTTGTACAAACCTGTACACCCTTGTACACACTTGTACAAGCTTGTACACGATTGTACACTCTTGTACACACTTGTGCAACCTTGTACACACTTGTACAACCTTGTACACACTTGTACAACCTTGTACACACTTGTTCAAGCTTGTACACACTTGTACAACCTTGTACACACTTGTACACCCTTGTACACACTTGAACAACCTTTTACAAACTTGTACACACTTGTACAAAATTGTACATTCTTGTACATACTTGTACACCCTTGTACACACTTGTACAAACTTGTACACACTTGTACAAACTTGTACACACTTGTACAAACTTGTGTACCCTTGTACACTTTTGTACACCCTTGTACACATTTGTACAAACTTGTACAAACTTGTACACACTTGTACAAACTTGTACACACTTGTACAAACTTGTGTACACTTGTACAACCTTGTACACACTTGTACAACCTTGTACACACTTGTACAACCTTGTACACACTTGTACAACCTTGTACACACTTGTACAACCTTGTACACACTTGTACAACCTTGTACACAATTTTAAAACCTTGTACACACGTGTACAACCTTGTACAAACTTGTACACACTTGTACAACCTTGTACACACTTGTACAACCTTGTACACACTTGTACAACCTCGTACACACTTGTACAACCTTGTACACACTTGTACAACCTTGTACACAATTGTAAAACCTTGTACACACTTGTACAACCTTGTACACACTTGTACACGCTTGTACACACTTGTACAAAATTTTACATTCTTGTACATACTTGTACACCCTTGTACACACTTGTACAACCTTGTACAAACCTGTACACCCTTGTACACACTTGTACAAGCTTGTACACACTTGTACACCCTTGTACAAACTTGTGCACCCTTGAACACTTTTGTACACCCTTGTACACATTTGTACAACCTTGTACAAACTTAAACACAATTGTACAAACATGTACACACTTGAACAACCTTGTACACACTTGTACAACCTTGTACACACTTGTACAAGCTTGTATACACTTGTACAACCTTGTACACACTTGTACAACCTTGTACACACTTGTACAAGCTTGTACACACTTGTACAAGCTTGTACACACTTGTACAACCTTTTACACAATTGTAAAACCTTGTACACACTTGTACATTCTTGTACAAACTTGTACTTACTTGTACAACCTTGTACACACTTGTACACACTTGTACATACTTTTACATCCTTGTATACATTTGTACACCCTTGTACACACTTGTACAACCTTGTACAAACCTGTACACCCTTGTACACACTTGTACAAGCTTGTACACGATTGTACACCCTTGTACACACTTGTGCACCCTTGTACACACTTGTACACCCTTGTACACACATGTACAACCTTTTACAAACTTGTACACACTTGTACAAACTTGTACATTCTTGTACATACTTGTACACCCTTGTAAACACTTGTACAAAATTGTACAAACCTGTACACCCTTGTACACACTTGTACACCCTTGTACAAACTTGTGCACCCTTGTACACTTTTGTACACCCTTGTATACATTTGTACAAACTTGTACAAACTTAAACACACTTGTACAAACATGTACACACTTGAACAACCTTGTACACACTTGTACAACCTTGTACACACTTGTACAAGCTTGTACACACTTGTACAACCTTGTACACACTTGTACAACCTTGTACACACTTGTACAAGCTTGTACACACTTGTACAACCTTGTACACACTTGTACAACCTTTTACACAATTGTAAAACCTTGTACACACTTGTACATTCTTGTACAAACTTGTACTTACTTGTACAACCTTGTACAAACTTGTACACACTTCTACAAACTTTTACATCCTTGTATACATTTGTACACCCTTGTACACACTTGTACAACCTTGTACAAACCTGTACACCCTTGTACACACTTGTACAAGCTTGTACACGATTGTACACCCTTGTACACACTTGTGCACCCTTGTACACACTTGTACACCCTTGTACACACATGTACAACCTTTTACAAACTTGTACACACTTGTACAAACTTGTACATTCTTGTACATACTTGTACACCCTTGTAAACACTTGTACAAAATTGTACAAACCTGTACACCCTTGTACACACTTGTACAAGCTTGTACACACTTGTACAAGCTTGTACACACTTGTACACCCTTGTACAAACTTGTGCACCCATGTACACTTTTGTACACCCTTGTATACATTTGTACAAACTTGTACAAACTTGTACACACTTGTACAAACTTGTACACACTTGTACAAACTTGTACACCCTTGTACACACTTGTACAACCTTGTACACACTTGTACAACCTTGTACAAACCTGTACACCCTTGTACACACTTGTACAAGCTTGTACACGATTGTACACTCTTGTACACACTTGTGCAACCTTGTACACACTTGTACAATTTTGTACACACTTGTACAACCTTGTACACACTTGTTCAAGCTTGTACACACTTGTACAACCTTGTACACACTTGTACACCCTTGTACACACTTGTACAACCTTTTACAAACTTGTACACACTTGTACAAAATTGTACATACTTGTACATACTTGTACACCCTTGTACACACTTGTACAACCTTGTACAAACCTGTACACCCTTGTACACACTTGTACAAGCTTGTACACACTTGTACACCCTTGTACAAACTTGTGCACCCTTGTACACTTTTGTACACCCTTGTACACATTTGTACAACCTTGTACAAACTTGTACACACTTGTACAAACTTGTACACACTTGTACAAACTTGTGTACACTTGTACAACCTTGTACACACTTGTACAACCTTGTACACACTTGTACAACCTTGTACACACTTGTACAACCTCGTACACACTTGTACAACCTTGTACACACTTGTACAACCTTGTACACAATTGTAAAACCTTGTACACACTTGTACAACATTGTACACACTTGTACACTCTTGTACACACTTGTACAAAATTTTACATTCTTGTACATACTTGTACACCCTTGTACACACTTGTACAACCTTGTACAAACCTGTACACCATTGTACACACTTGTACAAGCTTGTGCACCCTTGTACACTTTTGTACACCCTTGTATACATTTGTACAAACTTGTACAAACTTGTACACACTTGTACAAACTTGTACACACTTGTACAAACTTGTACACCCTTGTACACACTTGTACAACCTTGTACACACTTGTACAACCTTGTACACACTTGTACAACCTTGTACAAACCTGTACACCCTTGTACACACTTGTACAAGCTTGTACACGATTGTACACTCTTGTACACACTTGTGCAACCTTGTACACACTTGTACAACCTTGTACACACTTGTACAACCTTGTACACACTTGTTCAAGCTTGTACACACTTGTACAACCTTGTACACACTTGTACACCCTTGTACACACTTGTACAACCTTTTACAAACTTGTACACACTTGTACAAAATTGTACATTCTTGTACATACTTGTACACCCTTGTACACACTTGTACACCCTTGTACAAACTTGTGCACCCTTGTACACTTTTGTACACCCTTGTACACATTTGTACAAACTTGTACAAACTTGTACACACTTGTACAAACTTGTACACACTTGTACAAACTTGTGTACACTTGTACAACCTTGTACACACTTGTACAACATTGTACACACTTGTACAACCTTGTACACACTTGTACAACCTTGTACACACTTGTACAACCTTGTACACAATTGTAAAACCTTGTACACACGTGTACAACCTTGTACAAACTTGTACACACTTGTACAACCTTGTACACACTTGTACAACCTTGTACACACTTGTACAACCTCGTACACACTTGTACAACCTTGTACACACTTGTACAACCTTGTACACAATTGTAAAACCTTGTACACACTTGTACAACCTTGTACACACTTGTACACCCTTGTACACACTTGTACAAAATTTTACATTCTTGTACATACTTGTACACCCTTGTACACACTTGTACAACCTTGTACAAACCTGTACACCCTTGTACACACTTGTACAAGCTTGTACATACTTGTACAAGCTTGTACACACTTGTACAAGCTTGTACACACTTGTACACCCTTGTACAAACTTGTGCACCCTTGAACACTTTTGTACACCCTTGTACACATTTGTACAACCTTGTACAAACTTAAACACAATTGTACAAACATGTACACACTTGAACAACCTTGTACACACTTGTACAACCTTGTACACACTTGTACAAGCTTGTATACACTTGTACAAGCTTGTACACACTTGTACAACCTTTTACACAATTGTAAAACCTTGTACACACTTGTACATTCTTGTACAAACTTGTACTTACTTGTACAACCTTGTACACACTTGTACACACTTGTACATACTTTTACATCCTTGTATACATTTGTACACCCTTGTACACACTTGTACAACCTTGTACAAACCTGTACACCCTTGTACACACTTGTACAAGCTTGTACACGATTGTACACCCTTGTACACACTTGTGCACCCTTGTACACACTTGTACACCCTTGTACACACATGTACAACCTTTTACAAACTTGTACACACTTGTACAAACTTGTACATTCTTGTACATACTTGTACACCCTTGTAAACACTTGTACAAAATTGTACAAACCTGTACACCCTTGTACACACTTGTACACCCTTGTACAAACTTGTGCACCCTTGTACACTTTTGTACACCCTTGTATACATTTGTACAAACTTGTACAAACTTAAACACACTTGTACAAACATGTACACACTTGAACAACCTTGTACACACTTGTACAACCTTGTACACACTTGTACAAGCTTGTACACACTTGTACAACCTTGTACACACTTGTACAACCTTGTACACACTTGTACAAGCTTGTACACACTTGTACAACCTTGTACACACTTGTACAACCTTTTACACAATTGTAAAACCTTGTACACACTTGTACATTCTTGTACAAACTTGTACTTACTTGTACAACCTTGTACAAACTTGTACACACTTGTACAAACTTTTACATCCTTGTATACATTTGTACACCCTTGTACACACTTGTACAACCTTGTACAAACCTGTACACCCTTGTACACACTTGTACAAGCTTGTACACGATTGTACACCCTTGTACACACTTGTGCACCCTTGTACACACTTGTACACCCTTGTACACACATGTACAACCTTTTACAAACTTGTACACACTTGTACAAACTTGTACATTCTTGTACATACTTGTACACCCTTGTAAACACTTGTACAAAATTGTACAAACCTGTACACCCTTGTACACACTTGTACAAGCTTGTACACACTTGTACAAGCTTGTACACACTTGTACACCCTTGTACAAACTTGTGCACCCATGTACACTTTTGTACACCCTTGTATACATTTGTACAAACTTGTACAAACTTGTACACACTTGTACAAACTTGTACACACTTGTACAAACTTGTACACCCTTGTACACACTTGTACAACCTTGTACACACTTGTACAACCTTGTACAAACCTGTACACCCTTGTACACACTTGTACAAGCTTGTACACGATTGTACACTCTTGTACACACTTGTGCAACCTTGTACACACTTGTACAACCTTGTACACACTTGTACAACCTTGTACACACTTGTTCAAGCTTGTACACACTTGTACAACCTTGTACACACTTGTACACCCTTGTACACACTTGTACAACCTTTTACAAACTTGTACACACTTGTACAAAATTGTACATACTTGTACATACTTGTACACCCTTGTACACACTTGTACAACCTTGTACAAACCTGTACACCCTTGTACACACTTGTACAAGCTTGTACACACTTGTACACCCTTGTACAAACTTGTGCACCCTTGTACACTTTTGTACACCCTTGTACACATTTGTACAACCTTGTACAAACTTGTACACACTTGTACAAACTTGTACACACTTGTACAAACTTGTGTACACTTGTACAACCTTGTACACACTTGTACAACCTTGTACACACTTGTACAACCTTGTACACACTTGTACAACCTCGTACACACTTGTACAACCTTGTACACACTTGTACAACCTTGTACACAATTGTAAAACCTTGTACACACTTGTACAACATTGTACACACTTGTACACCCTTGTACACACTTGTACAAAATTTTACATTCTTGTACATACTTGTACACCCTTGTACACACTTGTACAACCTTGTACAAACCTGTACACCATTGTACACACTTGTACAAGCTTGTGCACCCTTGTACACTTTTGTACACCCTTGTATACATTTGTACAAACTTGTACAAACTTGTACACACTTGTACAAACTTGTACACACTTGTACAAACTTGTACACCCTTGTACACACTTGTACAACCTTGTACACACTTGTACAACCTTGTACACACTTGTACAACCTTGTACAAACCTGTACACCCTTGTACACACTTGTACAAGCTTGTACACGATTGTACACTCTTGTACACACTTGTGCAACCTTGTACACACTTGTACAACCTTGTACACACTTGTACAACCTTGTACACACTTGTTCAAGCTTGTACACACTTGTACAACCTTGTACACACTTGTACACCCTTGTACACACTTGTACAACCTTTTACAAACTTGTACACACTTGTACAAAATTGTACATTCTTGTACATACTTGTACACCCTTGTACACACTTGTACACCCTTGTACAAACTTGTGCACCCTTGTACACTTTTGTACACCCTTGTACACATTTGTACAAACTTGTACAAACTTGTACACACTTGTACAAACTTGTACACACTTGTACAAACTTGTGTACACTTGTACAACCTTGTACACACTTGTACAACATTGTACACACTTGTACAACCTTGTACACACTTGTACAACCTTGTACACACTTGTACAACCTTGTACACAATTGTAAAACCTTGTACACACGTGTACAACCTTGTACAAACTTGTACACACTTGTACAACCTTGTACACACTTGTACAACCTTGTACACACTTGTACAACCTCGTACACACTTGTACAACCTTGTACACACTTGTACAACCTTGTACACAATTGTAAAACCTTGTACACACTTGTACAACCTTGTACACACTTGTACACCCTTGTACACACTTGTACAAAATTTTACATTCTTGTACATACTTGTACACCCTTGTACACACTTGTACAACCTTGTACAAACCTGTACACCCTTGTACACACTTGTACAAGCTTGTACACACTTGTACACCCTTGTACAAACTTGTGCACCCTTGAACACTTTTGTACACCCTTGTACACATTTGTACAACCTTGTACAAACTTAAACACAATTGTACAAACATGTACACACTTGAACAACCTTGTACACACTTGTACAACCTTGTACACACTTGTACAAGCTTGTATACACTTGTACAACCTTGTACACACTTGTACAACCTTGTACACACTTGTACAAGCTTGTACACACTTGTACAACCTTGTACACACTTGTACAACCTTTTACACAATTGTAAAACCTTGTACACACTTGTACATTCTTGTACAAACTTGTACTTACTTGTACAACCTTGTACAAACTTGTACACACTTGTACATACTTTTACATCCTTGTATACATTTGTACACCCTTGTACACACTTGTACAACCTTGTACAAACCTGTACACCCTTGTACACACTTGTACAAGCTTGTACACGATTGTACACCCTTGTACACACTTGTGCACCCTTGTACACACTTGTACACCCTTGTACACACATGTACAACCTTTTACAAACTTGTACACACTTGTACAAACTTGTACATTCTTGTACATACTTGTACACCCTTGTAAACACTTGTACAAAATTGTACAAACCTGTACACCCTTGTACACACTTGTACACCCTTGTACAAACTTGTGCACCCTTGTACACTTTTGTACACCCTTGTATACATTTGTACAAACTTGTACAAACTTAAACACACTTTTACAAACATGTACACACTTGAACAACCTTGTACACACTTGTACAACCTTGTACACACTTGTACAAGCTTGTACACACTTGTACAACCTTGTACACACTTGTACAACCTTGTACACACTTGTACAAGCTTGTACACACTTGTACAAGCTTGTACACACTTGTACAACCTTTTACACAATTGTAAAACCTTGTACACACTTGTACATTCTTGTACAAACTTGTACTTACTTGTACAACCTTGTACACACTTGTACACACTTGTACATACTTTTACATCCTTGTATACATTTGTACACCCTTGTACACACTTGTACAACCTTGTACAAACCTGTACACCCTTGTACACACTTGTACAAGCTTGTACACGATTGTACACCCTTGTACACACTTGTGCACCCTTGTACACACTTGTACACCCTTGTACACACATGTACAACCTTTTACAAACTTGTACACACTTGTACAAACTTGTACATTCTTGTACATACTTGTACACCCTTGTAAACACTTGTACAAAATTGTACAAACCTGTACACCCTTGTACACACTTGTACACCCTTGTACAAACTTGTGCACCCTTGTACACTTTTGTACACCCTTGTATACATTTGTACAAACTTGTACAAACTTAAACACACTTGTACAAACATGTACACACTTGAACAACCTTGTACACACTTGTACAACCTTGTACACACTTGTACAAGCTTGTACACACTTGTACAACCTTGTACACACTTGTACAACCTTGTACACACTTGTACAAGCTTGTACACACTTGTACAACCTTGTACACACTTGTACAACCTTTTACACAATTGTAAAACCTTGTACACACTTGTACATTCTTGTACAAACTTGTACTTACTTGTACAACCTTGTACAAACTTGTACACACTTCTACAAACTTTTACATCCTTGTATACATTTGTACACCCTTGTACACACTTGTACAACCTTGTACAAACCTGTACACCCTTGTACACACTTGTACAAGCTTGTACACGATTGTACACCCTTGTACACACTTGTGCACCCTTGTACACACTTGTACACCCTTGTACACACATGTACAACCTTTTACAAACTTGTACACACTTGTACAAACTTGTACATTCTTGTACATACTTGTACACCCTTGTAAACACTTGTACAAAATTGTACAAACCTGTACACCCTTGTACACACTTGTACAAGCTTGTACACACTTGTACAAGCTTGTACACACTTGTACACCCTTGTACAAACTTGTGCACCCATGTACACTTTTGTACACCCTTGTATACATTTGTACAAACTTGTACAAACTTGTACACACTTATACAAACTTGTACACACTTGTACAAACTTGTACACCCTTGTACACACTTGTACAACCTTGTACACACTTGTACAACCTTGTACAAACCTGTACACCCTTGTACACACTTGTACAAGCTTGTACACGATTGTACACTCTTGTACACACTTGTGCAACCTTGTACACACTTGTACAATTTTGTACACACTTGTACAACCTTGTACACACTTGTTCAAGCTTGTACACACTTGTACAACCTTGTACACACTTGTACACCCTTGTACACACTTGTACAACCTTTTACAAACTTGTACACACTTGTACAAAATTGTACATACTTGTACATACTTGTACACCCTTGTACACACTTGTACAACCTTGTACAAACCTGTACACCCTTGTACACACTTGTACAAGCTTGTACACACTTGTACACCCTTGTACAAACTTGTGCACCCTTGTACACTTTTGTACACCCTTGTACACATTTGTACAACCTTGTACAAACTTGTACACACTTGTACAAACTTGTACACACTTGTACAAACTTGTGTACACTTGTACAACCTTGTACACACTTGTACAACCTTGTACACACTTGTACAACCTTGTACACACTTGTACAACCTCGTACACACTTGTACAACCTTGTACACACTTGTACAACCTTGTACACAATTGTAAAACCTTGTACACACTTGTACAACATTGTACACACTTGTACACTCTTGTACACACTTGTACAAAATTTTACATTCTTGTACATACTTGTACACCCTTGTACACACTTGTACAACCTTGTACAAACCTGTACACCATTGTACACACTTGTACAAGCTTGTGCACCCTTGTACACTTTTGTACACCCTTGTATACATTTGTACAAACTTGTACAAACTTGTACACACTTGTACAAACTTGTACACACTTGTACAAACTTGTACACCCTTGTACACACTTGTACAACCTTGTACACACTTGTACAACCTTGTACACACTTGTACAACCTTGTACAAACCTGTACACCCTTGTACACACTTGTACAAGCTTGTACACGATTGTACACTCTTGTACACACTTGTGCAACCTTGTACACACTTGTACAACCTTGTACACACTTGTACAACCTTGTACACACTTGTTCAAGCTTGTACACACTTGTACAACCTTGTACACACTTGTACACCCTTGTACACACTTGTACAACCTTTTACAAACTTGTACACACTTGTACAAAATTGTACATTCTTGTACATACTTGTACACCCTTGTACACACTTGTACACCCTTGTACAAACTTGTGCACCCTTGTACACTTTTGTACACCCTTGTACACATTTGTACAAACTTGTACAAACTTGTACACACTTGTACAAACTTGTACACACTTGTACAAACTTGTGTACACTTGTACAACCTTGTACACACTTGTACAACATTGTACACACTTGTACAACCTTGTACACACTTGTACAACCTTGTACACACTTGTACAACCTTGTACACAATTGTAAAACCTTGTACACACGTGTACAACCTTGTACAAACTTGTACACACTTGTACAACCTTGTACACACTTGTACAACCTTGTACACACTTGTACAACCTCGTACACACTTGTACAACCTTGTACACACTTGTACAACCTTGTACACAATTGTAAAACCTTGTACACACTTGTACAACCTTGTACACACTTGTACACCCTTGTACACACTTGTACAAAATTTTACATTCTTGTACATACTTGTACACCCTTGTACACACTTGTACAACCTTGTACAAACCTGTACACCCTTGTACACACTTGTACAAGCTTGTACATACTTGTACAAGCTTGTACACACTTGTACAAGCTTGTACACACTTGTACACCCTTGTACAAACTTGTGCACCCTTGAACACTTTTGTACACCCTTGTACACATTTGTACAACCTTGTACAAACTTAAACACAATTGTACAAACATGTACACACTTGAACAACCTTGTACACACTTGTACAACCTTGTACACACTTGTACAAGCTTGTATACACTTGTACAACCTTGTACACACTTGTACAACCTTGTACACACTTGTACAAGCTTGTACACACTTGTACAAGCTTGTACACACTTGTACAACCTTTTACACAATTGTAAAACCTTGTACACACTTGTACATTCTTGTACAAACTTGTACTTACTTGTACAACCTTGTACACACTTGTACACACTTGTACATACTTTTACATCCTTGTATACATTTGTACACCCTTGTACACACTTGTACAACCTTGTACAAACCTGTACACCCTTGTACACACTTGTACAAGCTTGTACACGATTGTACACCCTTGTACACACTTGTGCACCCTTGTACACACTTGTACACCCTTGTACACACATGTACAACCTTTTACAAACTTGTACACACTTGTACAAACTTGTACATTCTTGTACATACTTGTACACCCTTGTAAACACTTGTACAAAATTGTACAAACCTGTACACCCTTGTACACACTTGTACACCCTTGTACAAACTTGTGCACCCTTGTACACTTTTGTACACCCTTGTATACATTTGTACAAACTTGTACAAACTTAAACACACTTGTACAAACATGTACACACTTGAACAACCTTGTACACACTTGTACAACCTTGTACACACTTGTACAAGCTTGTACACACTTGTACAACCTTGTACACACTTGTACAACCTTGTACACACTTGTACAAGCTTGTACACACTTGTACAACCTTGTACACACTTGTACAACCTTTTACACAATTGTAAAACCTTGTACACACTTGTACATTCTTGTACAAACTTGTACTTACTTGTACAACCTTGTACAAACTTGTACACACTTGTACAAACTTTTACATCCTTGTATACATTTGTACACCCTTGTACACACTTGTACAACCTTGTACAAACCTGTACACCCTTGTACACACTTGTACAAGCTTGTACACGATTGTACACCCTTGTACACACTTGTGCACCCTTGTACACACTTGTACACCCTTGTACACACATGTACAACCTTTTACAAACTTGTACACACTTGTACAAACTTGTACATTCTTGTACATACTTGTACACCCTTGTAAACACTTGTACAAAATTGTACAAACCTGTACACCCTTGTACACACTTGTACAAGCTTGTACACACTTGTACAAGCTTGTACACACTTGTACACCCTTGTACAAACTTGTGCACCCATGTACACTTTTGTACACCCTTGTATACATTTGTACAAACTTGTACAAACTTGTACACACTTGTACAAACTTGTACACACTTGTACAAACTTGTACACCCTTGTACACACTTGTACAACCTTGTACACACTTGTACAACCTTGTACAAACCTGTACACCCTTGTACACACTTGTACAAGCTTGTACACGATTGTACACTCTTGTACACACTTGTGCAACCTTGTACACACTTGTACAACCTTGTACACACTTGTACAACCTTGTACACACTTGTTCAAGCTTGTACACACTTGTACAACCTTGTACACACTTGTACACCCTTGTACACACTTGTACAACCTTTTACAAACTTGTACACACTTGTACAAAATTGTACATACTTGTACATACTTGTACACCCTTGTACACACTTGTACAACCTTGTACAAACCTGTACACCCTTGTACACACTTGTACAAGCTTGTACACACTTGTACACCCTTGTACAAACTTGTGCACCCTTGTACACTTTTGTACACCCTTGTACACATTTGTACAACCTTGTACAAACTTGTACACACTTGTACAAACTTGTACACACTTGTACAAACTTGTGTACACTTGTACAACCTTGTACACACTTGTACAACCTTGTACACACTTGTACAACCTTGTACACACTTGTACAACCTCGTACACACTTGTACAACCTTGTACACACTTGTACAACCTTGTACACAATTGTAAAACCTTGTACACACTTGTACAACATTGTACACACTTGTACACCCTTGTACACACTTGTACAAAATTTTACATTCTTGTACATACTTGTACACCCTTGTACACACTTGTACAACCTTGTACAAACCTGTACACCATTGTACACACTTGTACAAGCTTGTGCACCCTTGTACACTTTTGTACACCCTTGTATACATTTGTACAAACTTGTACAAACTTGTACACACTTGTACAAACTTGTACACACTTGTACAAACTTGTACACCCTTGTACACACTTGTACAACCTTGTACACACTTGTACAACCTTGTACACACTTGTACAACCTTGTACAAACCTGTACACCCTTGTACACACTTGTACAAGCTTGTACACGATTGTACACTCTTGTACACACTTGTGCAACCTTGTACACACTTGTACAACCTTGTACACACTTGTACAACCTTGTACACACTTGTTCAAGCTTGTACACACTTGTACAACCTTGTACACACTTGTACACCCTTGTACACACTTGTACAACCTTTTACAAACTTGTACACACTTGTACAAAATTGTACATTCTTGTACATACTTGTACACCCTTGTACACACTTGTACACCCTTGTACAAACTTGTGCACCCTTGTACACTTTTGTACACCCTTGTACACATTTGTACAAACTTGTACAAACTTGTACACACTTGTACAAACTTGTACACACTTGTACAAACTTGTGTACACTTGTACAACCTTGTACACACTTGTACAACATTGTACACACTTGTACAACCTTGTACACACTTGTACAACCTTGTACACACTTGTACAACCTTGTACACAATTGTAAAACCTTGTACACACGTGTACAACCTTGTACAAACTTGTACACACTTGTACAACCTTGTACACACTTGTACAACCTTGTACACACTTGTACAACCTCGTACACACTTGTACAACCTTGTACACACTTGTACAACCTTGTACACAATTGTAAAACCTTGTACACACTTGTACAACCTTGTACACACTTGTACACCCTTGTACACACTTGTACAAAATTTTACATTCTTGTACATACTTGTACACCCTTGTACACACTTGTACAACCTTGTACAAACCTGTACACCCTTGTACACACTTGTACAAGCTTGTACATACTTGTACAAGCTTGTACACACTTGTACAAGCTTGTACACACTTGTACACCCTTGTACAAACTTGTGCACCCTTGAACACTTTTGTACACCCTTGTACACATTTGTACAACCTTGTACAAACTTAAACACAATTGTACAAACATGTACACACTTGAACAACCTTGTACACACTTGTACAACCTTGTACACACTTGTAC
The DNA here is from genome assembly GCF_028750875.1 of Macrosteles quadrilineatus. Classification (NCBI taxonomy): domain Eukaryota; kingdom Metazoa; phylum Arthropoda; class Insecta; order Hemiptera; family Cicadellidae; genus Macrosteles; species Macrosteles quadrilineatus. The sequence continues at coordinate 21,488 of NW_026542960.1, forward strand.
AAGCTTGTATACACTTGTACAACCTTGTACACACTTGTACAACCTTGTACACACTTGTACAAGCTTGTACACACTTGTACAACCTTGTACACACTTGTACAACCTTTTACACAATTGTAAAACCTTGTACACACTTGTACATTCTTGTACAAACTTGTACTTACTTGTACAACCTTGTACAAACTTGTACACACTTGTACATACTTTTACATCCTTGTATACATTTGTACACCCTTGTACACACTTGTACAACCTTGTACAAACCTGTACACCCTTGTACACACTTGTACAAGCTTGTACACGATTGTACACCCTTGTACACACTTGTGCACCCTTGTACACACTTGTACACCCTTGTACACACATGTACAACCTTTTACAAACTTGTACACACTTGTACAAACTTGTACATTCTTGTACATACTTGTACACCCTTGTAAACACTTGTACAAAATTGTACAAACCTGTACACCCTTGTACACACTTGTACACCCTTGTACAAACTTGTGCACCCTTGTACACTTTTGTACACCCTTGTATACATTTGTACAAACTTGTACAAACTTAAACACACTTTTACAAACATGTACACACTTGAACAACCTTGTACACACTTGTACAACCTTGTACACACTTGTACAAGCTTGTACACACTTGTACAACCTTGTACACACTTGTACAACCTTGTACACACTTGTACAACCTTGTACACACTTGTACAAGCTTGTACACACTTGTACAACCTTGTACACACTTGTACAACCTTTTACACAATTGTAAAACCTTGTACACACTTGTACATTCTTGTACAAACTTGTACTTACTTGTACAACCTTGTACAAACTTGTACACACTTGTACAAACTTTTACATCCTTGTATACATTTGTACACCCTTGTACACACTTGTACAACCTTGTACAAACCTGTACACCCTTGTACACACTTGTACAAGCTTGTACACGATTGTACACCCTTGTACACACTTGTGCACCCTTGTACACACTTGTACACCCTTGTACACACATGTACAACCTTTTACAAACTTGTACACACTTGTACAAACTTGTACATTCTTGTACATACTTGTACACCCTTGTAAACACTTGTACAAAATTGTACAAACCTGTACACCCTTGTACACACTTGTACAAGCTTGTACACACTTGTACAAGCTTGTACACACTTGTACACCCTTGTACAAACTTGTGCACCCTTGTACACTTTTGTACACCCTTGTATACATTTGTACAAACTTGTACAAACTTGTACACACTTGTACAAACTTGTACACACTTGTACAAACTTGTACACCCTTGTACACACTTGTACAACCTTGTACACACTTGTACAACCTTGTACAAACCTGTACACCCTTGTACACACTTGTACAAGCTTGTACACGATTGTACACTCTTGTACACACTTGTGCAACCTTGTACACACTTGTACAACCTTGTACACACTTGTACAACCTTGTACACACTTGTTCAAGCTTGTACACACTTGTACAACCTTGTACACACTTGTACACCCTTGTACACACTTGTACAACCTTTTACAAACTTGTACACACTTGTACAAAATTGTACATACTTGTACATACTTGTACACCCTTGTACACACTTGTACAACCTTGTACAAACCTGTACACCCTTGTACACACTTGTACAAGCTTGTACACACTTGTACAAGCTTGTACACACTTGTACAAGCTTGTACACACTTGTAGACCCTTGTACAAACTTGTGCACCCTTGTACACTTTTGTACACCCTTGTACACATTTGTACAACCTTGTACAAACTTGTACACACTTGTACAAACTTGTACAAACTTGTGTACACTTGTACAACCTTGTACACACTTGTACAACCTTGTACACACTTGTACAACCTTGTACACACTTGTACAACCTCGTACACACTTGTACAACCTTGTACACACTTGTACAACCTTGTACACAATTGTAAAACCTTGTACACACTTGTACAACATTGTACACACTTGTACACCCTTGTACACACTTGTACAAAATTTTACATTCTTGTACATACTTGTACACCCTTGTACACACTTGTACAACCTTGTACAAACCTGTACACCCTTGTACACACTTGTACAAGCTTGTACACACTTGTACAAGCTTGTACACACTTGTACAAGCTTGTACACACTTGTACACCCTTGTACAAACTTGTGCACCCTTGAACACTTTTGTACACCCTTGTACACATTTGTACAACCTTGTACAAACTTAAACACACTTGTACAAACATGTACACACTTGAACAACCTTGTACACACTTGTACAACCTTGTACACACTTGTACAAGCTTGTACACACTTGTACAACCTTGTACACACTTGTACAACCTTGTACACACTTGTACAAGCTTGTACACACTTGTACAACCTTGTACACACTTGTACAACCTTTTACACAATTGTAAAACCTTGTACACACTTGTACATTCTTGTACAAACTTGTACTTACTTGTACAACCTTGTACAAACTTGTACACACTTGTACAAACTTTTACATCCTTGTATACATTTGTACACCCTTGTACACACTTGTACAACCTTGTACAAACCTGTACACCCTTGTACACACTTGTACAAGCTTGTACACGATTGTACACCCTTGTACACACTTGTGCACCCTTGTACACACTTGTACACCCTTGTACACACATGTACAACCTTTTACAAACTTGTACACACTTGTACAAACTTGTACATTCTTGTACATACTTGTACACCCTTGTAAACACTTGTACAAAATTGTACAAACCTGTACACCCTTGTACACACTTGTACAAGCTTGTACACACTTGTACAAGCTTGTACACACTTGTACACCCTTGTACAAACTTGTGCACCCGTGTACACTTTTGTACACCCTTGTATACATTTGTACAAACTTGTACAAACTTGTACACACTTGTACAAACTTGTACACACTTGTACAAACTTGTACACCCTTGTACACACTTGTACAACCTTGTACACACTTGTACAACCTTGTACAAACCTGTACACCCTTGTACACACTTGTACAAGCTTGTACACGATTGTACACTCTTGTACACACTTGTGCAACCTTGTACACACTTGTACAACCTTGTACACACTTGTACAACCTTGTACACACTTGTTCAAGCTTGTACACACTTGTACAACCTTGTACACACTTGTACACCCTTGTACACACTTGTACAACCTTTTACAAACTTGTACACACTTGTACAAAATTGTACATTCTTGTACATACTTGTACACCCTTGTACACACTTGTACAACCTTGTACAAACCTGTACACCCTTGTACACACTTGTACAAGCTTGTACACACTTGTACAAGCTTGTAGACACTTGTACACCCTTGTACAAACTTGTGCACCCTTGTACACTTTTGTACACCCTTGTACACATTTGTACAACCTTGTACAAACTTGTACACACTTGTACAAACTTGTACACACTTGTACAAACTTGTGTACACTTGTACAACCTTGTACACACTTGTACAACCTTGTACACACTTGTACAACCTTGTACACACTTGTACAACCTCGTACACACTTGTACAACCTTGTACACACTTGTACAACCTTGTACACAATTGTAAAACCTTGTACACACTTTTACAACCTTGTACACACAAGTACACCCTTGTACACACTTGTACAAAATTTTACATTCTTGTACATACTTGTACACCCTTGTACACACTTGTACAAGCTTGTACACACTTGTACAAGCTTGTACACACTTGTACACCCTTGTACAAACTTGTGCACCCTTGAACACTTTTGTACACCCTTGTACACATTTGTACAACCTTGTACAAACTTAAACACACGTGTACAAACATGTACACACTTGAACAACCTTGTACACACTTGTACAAACCTTGTACACACTTGTACAAGCTTGTACACACTTGTACAACCTTGTACACACTTGTACAACCTTGTACACACTTGTACAAGCTTGTACACACTTGTACAACCTTGTACACACTTGTACAACCTTGTACAAACCTGTACACTTTTGTACACACTTGTACAAGCTTGTACACGATTGTACACCCTTGTACACACTTGTGCACCCTTGTACACACTTGTACACCCTTGTACACACTTGTACAACCTTTTACAAACTTGTACACACTTGTACAAACTTGTACATTCTTGTACATACTTGTACACCCTTGTAAACACTTGTACAACCTTGTACAAACCTGTACACCCTTGTACACACTTGTACAAGCTTGTACACACTTGTACAAGCTTGTACACACTTGTACACCCTTGTACAAACTTGTGCACCCTTGTACACTTTTGTACACCCTTGTATACATTTGTACAAAAATGTACAAGTTTGTACAAGTGTGTACAAGTTTGTAAAAGGTTTTACAAGTGTGTACAAGGTTGTACAAGTGTGTACAAGGTTGTACAAGTGTGTACAAGGTTGTACAAGTGTGTACAAAGGTGTACAAGTGTGTACAAGGTTGTACAAGTGTGTACAAGGTTGTACAAGTGTGTACAAGGTTGTACAAGGTTGTACAATTGTGTACAAGGTTGTACAAGTGTGTACAAGGTTGTACAAGTGTGTACAAGGTTGTACAAGTGTGTACAAGGTTGTACAAGTGTGTACAAGGTTGTACAAGTGTGTACAAGGGTGTACAAGTTTGTACAAGTGTGTACAAGTTTGTACAAGTGTGTACAAGTTTGTACAAGGGTGTACAAGCTTGTACAAGTGTGTACAAGGGTGTACAAGTGTGTACAAGGTTGTACATGTTTTTACAAGGTTGTACAAGTGTGTACAAGGTTGTACAAGTGTGTACAAGGTTTTACAAGTGTGTACAAGGTTGTACAAGTGTGTACAAGGTTGTATAAGTGTGTACAAGGTTGAAAAAGTGTGTACAAGGTTGTACAAGTGTGTACAAGGTTGTACAAGTGTGTACAAGGTTGTACAAGTGTGTACAAAGGTGTACAAGTGTGTACAAGGTTGTACAAGTGTGTACAAGGTTGTACAAGTGTGTACAAGGTTGTACAAGTGTGTACAAGGTTGTACAAGGTTGTACAATTGTGTACAAGGTTGTACAAGTGTGTACAAGGTTGTACAAGTGTGTACAAGGTTGTACAAGTGTGTACAAGGGTGTACAAGTTTGTACAAGTGTGTACAAGTTTGTACAAGTGTGTACAAGTTTGTACAAGGGTGTACAAAAGTGTACAAGGGTGCACAAGTTTGTACAAGGGTGTACAAATGTGTACAAGCTTGTACAAGTGTGTACAAGCTTGTACAAGTGTGTACAAGCTTGTACAAGTGTGTACAAGGGTGTACAGGTTTGTACAAGGTTGTACAAGTGTTTACAAGGGTGTACAAGTGTGTACAAGGTTGTACAAGTGTGTACAAGGTTGTACAAGTGTGTACTAGGTTGTACAAGGTTGTACAATTGTGTACAAGGTTGTACAAGTGTGTACAAGGTTGAACAAGTGTGTACAAGGTTGTACAAGTGTGTACAAGGGTGTACAAGTTTGTACAAGTGTGTACAAGTTTGTACAAGTGTGTACAAGTTTGTACAAGGTTGTACAAATGTATACAAGGGTGTACAAAAGTGTACAACGGTGCACAAGTTTGTACAAGGGTGTACAAGTGTGTACAAGCTTGTACAAGTGTGTACAAGCTTGTACAAGTGTGTACAAGCTTGTACAAGTGTGTACAAGCTTGTACAAGTGTGTACAAGCTTGTACAAGTGTGTACAAGCTTGTACAAGTGTGTACAAGGGTGTACAGGTTTGTACAAGGTTGTACAAGTGTTTACAAGGGTGTACAAGTATGTACAAGAATGTACAAGTTTGTACAAGCTTGTACAAGTGTGTACAAGGGTGTACAGGTTTGTACAAGGTTGTACAAGTGTGTACAAGGTTGTACAAGTGTGTACAAGGGTGTACAAGTTTGTACAAGTGTGTACAAGTTTGTACAAGTGTGTACAAGTTTGTACAAGGTTGTACAAATGTATACAAGGGTGTACAAAAGTGTACAAGGTTGTACAAGTGTTTACAAGGGTGTACAAGTATGTACAAGAATGTACAAGTTTGTACAAGTGTGTACAAGTTTGTAAAAGGTTGTACAAGTGTGTACAAGAGTGTACAAGTGTATACAAGGGTGCACAAGTGTGTACAAGGGTGTACAATCGTGTACAAGCTTGTACAAGTGTGTACAAGGTTGTACAGGTTTGTACAAGGTTGTACAAGTGTGTACAAGGGTGTACAAATGTGTACAAGGATGTAAAAGTTTGTACAAGTGTGTACAAGTTTGTACAAGGTTGTACAAGTAAGTACAAGTTTGTACAAGAATGTACAAGTGTGTACAAGGTTTTACAATTGTGTAAAAGGTTTTACAATTGTGTAAAAGGTTGTACAAGTGTGTACAAGGTTGTACAAGTGTGTACAAGCTTGTACAAGTGTGTACAAGGTTGTACAAGTGTGTACAAGGTTGTACAAGTGTGTACAAGGTTGTACAAGTGTGTACAAGGTTGTACAAGTGTGTACAAGGTTGTACAAGTGTGTACAAGGTTGTACAAGTGTGTACAAGGTTGTACAAGTGTGTACAAGGTTGTACAAGTGTGTACAAGGTTGTACAAGTGTGTACAAGGTTGTACAAGTGTGTACAAGGTTGTACAAGTGTGTACAAGGGTGCACAAGTGTGTACAAGGGTGTACAATCGTGTACAAGCTTGTACAAGTTTTTACAAGGTTGTACAAGTGTGTACAAGGTTGTACAAGTGTGTACAAGGTTGTACAAATGTGTACAAGGTTGTACAAGTGTGTACAAGTTTGTACAAGTGTGTACAAGGTTGTACAAGTGTGTACAAGGTTGTATAAGTGTGTACAAAGGTGTACAAGTGTGTACAAGGTTGTACAAGTGTGTACAAGGTTGTACAAGTGTGTACATGGTTGTACAAGGTTGTACAATTGTGTACAAGGTTGTACAAGTGTGTACAAGGTTGTACAAGTGTGTACAAGGGTGTACAAGTTTGTACAAGTGTGTACAAGTTTGTACAAGTGTGTACAAGTTTGTACAAGGTTGTACAAATTAATACAAGGGTGTACAAAAGTGTACAAGGGTGCACAAGTTTGTACAAGGGTGTACAAGTGTGTACAAGCTTGTACAAGTGTGTACAAGCTTGTACAAGTGTGTACAAGGTTGTACAGGTTTGTACAAGGTTGTACAAGTGTTTACAAGGGTGTACAAAAGAATGTACAAGTTTGTACAAGTGTGTACAAGTTTGTAAAAGGTTGTACAAGTGTGTACAAGGGTGTACAAGTGTGTACAATGGTGCACAAGTGTGTACAAGGGTGTACAATCGTGTACAAGCTTGTACAAGTGTGTACAAGGGTGTACAGGTTTGTACAAGGTTGTACAAGTGTGTACAAGGGTGTACAAATGTGTACAAGGCTGTAAAAGTTTGTACAAGTGTGTACAAGTTTATACAAGGTTGTACAAGTAAGTACAAGTTTGTACAAGAATGTACAAGTGTGTACAAGGTTTTACAATTGTGTAAAAGGTTGTACAAGTGTGTACAAGGTTGTACAAGTGTGTACAAGGTTGTACAAGTGTGTACAAGGTTGTACAAGTGTGTACAAGCTTGTACAAGTGTGTACAAGGTTGTACAAGTGTGTACAAGGTTGTACAAGTGTGTACAAGGTTGTACAAGTGTGTACAAGGTTGTACAAGTGTGTACAAGTTTGTACAAGTGTGTACAAGTTTGTACAAGGTTGTACAAATGTGTACAAGGGTGTACAAAAGTGTACAAGGGTGCACAAGTTTGTACAAGGGTGTACAAGTGTGTACAAGCTTGTACAAGTGTGTACAAGCTTGTACAAGGGTTTACAGGTTTGTACAAGGTTGTACAAGTGTGTACAAGGTTGTACAAGTATGTACAAGAATGTACAAGTTTGTACAAGTGTGTACAAGTTTGTAAAAGGTTGTACAAGTGTGTACAAGGGTGTACAAATGTGTACAAGGATGTAAAAGTGTGTACAAGTGTGTACAAGTTTGTACAAGGTTGTACAAGTGTGTACAAGTTTGTACAAGGTTGTACAAATTTGTACAAGTGTGTACAAGGTTGTACAAGTGTGTACAAGGGTGTACAAGTTTGTACAAGTGTGTACAAGTTTGTACAAGGTTGTACACGTGTGTACAAGGTTTTACAATTGTGTACAAGGTTGTACAAGTGTGTACAAGGTTGTACAAGTGTGTACAAGGTTGTACAAGTGTGTACAAGGTTGTACAAGTGTGTACAAGGTTGTACAAGTGTACACAAGTTTGTACAAGTGTGTACAAGTTTGTACAAGTGTGTACAAGTTTGTACAAGTTTGTACAAATGTGTACAAGGGTGTACAAAAGTGTACAAGGGTGCACAAGTTTGTACAAGGGTGTACAAGTGTGTACAAGGGTGTACAAGTATGTACAAGAATGTACAATTTTGTACAAGTGTGTACAAGTTTGTAAAAGGTTGTACAAGTGTGTACAAGGGTGTACAAGTGTGTACAAGGTTTTACAAGTGTGTACAAGCTTGAACAAGTGTGTACAAGGTTGTACAAGTGTGTACAAGGTTGTACAAGTGTGTACAAGGTTGCACAAGTGTGTACAAGAGTGTACAATCGTGTACAAGCTTGTACAAGTGTGTACAAGGGTGTACAAGTGTGTACAAGTTTGTACAAGTTTGTACAAATGTATACAAGGGTGTACAAAAGTGTACAAGGGTGCACAAGTTTGTACAAGGGTGTACAAGTGTGTACAAGCTTGTACAAGTGTGTACAAGCTTGTACAAGTGTGTACAAGGGTGTACAGGTTTGTACAAGGTTGTACAAGTGTTTACAAGGGTGTACAAGTATGTACAAGAATGTACAAGTTTGTACAAGTGTGTACAAGTTTGTAAAAGGTTGTACAAGTGTGTACAAGGGTGTACAAGTGTGTACAAGGGTGCACAAGTGTGTACAAGGGTGTACAATCGTGTACAAGCTTGTACAAGTGTGTACAAGGGTGTACAGGTTTGTACAAGGTTGTACAAGTGTGTACAAGGTTGTACAAGTGTGTACAAGCTTGTACAAGTGTGTACAAGGTTGTACAAGTGTGTACAAGGTTGTACAAGTGTGTACAAGCTTGTACAAGTGTGTACAAGGTTTGTACAAGTGTGTACAAGGTTGTTCAAGTGTGTACATGTTTGTACAATTGTGTTTAAGTTTGTACAAGGTTGTACAAATGTGTACAAGGGTGTACAAAAGTGTTCAAGGGTGCACAAGTTTGTACAAGTGTGTACAAGTTTGTACAAGGGTGTACAAATGTGTACAAGGGTGCACAAGTTTGTACAAGGGTGTACAAGTGTGTACAAGCTTGTACAAGTGTGTACAAGGTTGTACAAGTGTGTACAAGGTTGTACAAGTGTGTACAAGGTTGTACAAGTGTACACAAGTTTGTACAAGTGTGTACAAGTTTGTACAAGTGTGTACAAGTTTGTACAAGTTTGTACAAATGTGTACAAGGGTGTACAAAAGTGTTCAAGGGTGCACAAGTTTGTACAAGTGTGTACAAGTTTGTACAAGGGTGTACAAAAGTGTACAAGGGTGCACAAGTTTGTACAAGGGTGTATAATTGTGTACAAGCTTGTACAAGTGTGTACAAGCTTGTACAAGTGTGTACAAGCTTGTACAAGTGTGTACAAGGGTGTACAGGTTTGTACAAGGTTGTACAAGTGTTTACAAGGGTGTACAAGTGTGTACAAGGTTGTACAAGTGTGTACAAGGTTGTACAAGTGTGTACTAGGTTGTACAAGGTTGTACAATTGTGTACAAGGTTGTACAAGTGTGTACAAGGTTGAACAAGTGTGTACAAGGTTGTACAAGTGTGTACAAGGGTGTACAAGTTTGTACAAGTGTGTACAAGTTTGTACAAGTGTGTACAAGTTTGTACAAGGTTGTACAAATGTATACAAGGGTGTACAAAAGTGTACAACGGTGCACAAGTTTGTACAAGGGTGTACAAGTGTGTACAAGCTTGTACAAGTGTGTACAAGCTTGTACAAGTGTGTACAAGGGTGTACAGGTTTGTACAAGGTTGTACAAGTGTTTACAAGGGTGTACAAGTATGTACAAGAATGTACAAGTTTGTACAAGTGTGTACAAGTTTGTAAAAGGTTGTACAAGTGTGTACAAGGGTGTACAAGTGTGTACAAGGGTGCACAAGTGTGTACAAGGGTGTACAATCGTGTACAAGCTTGTACAAGTGTGTACAAGGGTGTACAGGTTTGTACAAGGTTGTACAAGTGTGTACAAGGTTGTACAAGTGTGTACAAGGGTGTACAAGTTTGTACAAGTGTGTACAAGTTTGTACAAGTGTGTACAAGTTTGTACAAGGTTGTACAAATGTATACAAGGGTGTACAAAAGTGTACAAGGTTGTACAAGTGTTTACAAGGGTGTACAAGTATGTACAAGAATGTACAAGTTTGTACAAGTGTGTACAAGTTTGTAAAAGGTTGTACAAGTGTGTACAAGAGTGTACAAGTGTATACAAGGGTGCACAAGTGTGTACAAGGGTGTACAATCGTGTACAAGCTTGTACAAGTGTGTACAAGGTTGTACAGGTTTGTACAAGGTTTTACAAGTGTGTACAAGGGTGTACAAATGTGTACAAGGATGTAAAAGTTTGTACAAGTGTGTACAAGTTTGTACAAGGTTGTACAAGTAAGTACAAGTTTGTACAAGAATGTACAAGTGTGTACAAGGTTTTACAATTGTGTAAAAGGTTGTACAAGTGTGTACAAGGTTGTACAAGTGTGTACAAGCTTGTACAAGTGTGTACAAGGTTGTACAAGTGTGTACAAGCTTGTACAAGTGTGTACAAGGTTGTACAAGTGTGTACAAGGTTGTACAAGTGTGTACAAGGTTGTACAAGTGTGTACAAGGTTGTACAAGTGTGTACAAGGTTGTACAAGTGTGTACAAGGTTGTACAAGTGTGTACAAGGTTGTACAAGTGTGTACAAGGTTGTACAAGTGTGTACAAGGTTGTACAAGTGTGTACAAGGTTGTACAAGTGTGTACAAGGGTGCACAAGTGTGTACAAGGGTGTACAATCGTGTACAAGCTTGTACAAGTTTTTACAAGGTTATACAAGTGTGTACAAGGTTGTACAAGTGTGTACAAGGTTGTACAAGTGTGTACAAGGTTGTACAAGTGTGTACAAGGTTGTACAAGTGTGTACAAGGTTGTACAAGTGTGTACAAGGTTGTATAAGTGTGTACAAAGGTGTACAAGTGTGTACAAGGTTGTACAAGTGTGTACAAGGTTGTACAAATGTGTACATGGTTGTACAAGGTTGTACAATTGTGTACAAGGTTGTACAAGTGTGTACAAGGTTGTACAAGTGTGTACAAGGGTGTACAAGTTTGTACAAGTGTGTACAAGTTTGTACAAGTGTGTACAAGTTTGTACAAGGTTGTACAAATTAATACAAGGGTGTACAAAAGTGTACAAGGGTGCACAAGTTTGTACAAGGGTGTACAAGTGTGTACAAGCTTGTACAAGTGTGTACAAGCTTGTACAATTGTGTACAAGGTTGTACAGGTTTGTACAAGGTTGTACAAGTGTTTACAAGGGTGTACAAAAGAATGTACAAGTTTGTACAAGTGTGTACAAGTTTGTAAAAGTTTGTACAAGTGTGTACAAGGGTGTACAAGTGTGTACAATGGTGCACAAGTGTGTACAAGGGTGTACAATCGTGTACAAGCTTGTACAAGTGTGTACAAGGGTGTACAGGTTTGTACAAGGTTGTACAAGTGTGTACAAGGGTGTACAAATGTGTACAAGGCTGTAAAAGTTTGTACAAGTGTGTACAAGTTTGTACAAGGTTGTACAAGTAAGTACAAGTTTGTACAAGAATGTACAAGTGTGTACAAGGTTTTACAATTGTGTAAAAGGTTGTACAAGTGTGTACAAGGTTGTACAAGTGTGTACAAGGTTGTACAAGTGTGTACAAGGTTGTACAAGTGTGTACAAGGTTGTACAAGTGTGTACAAGTTTGTACAAGTGTGTACAAGTTTGTACAAGGTTTTACAATTGTGTACAAGGTTGTACAAGTGTGTACAAGGTTGTACAAGTGTGTACAAGGTTGTACAAGTGTGTACAAGGTTGTACAAGTGTGTACAAGTTTGTACAAGTGTGTACAAGTTTGTACAAGTGTGTACAAGTTTGTACAAGTTTGTACAAATGTGTACAAGGGTGTACAAAAGTGTACAAGGGTGCACAAGTTTGTACAAGGGTGTACAAGTTTGTACAAGGGTGTACAAGTGTGTACAAGTGTGTACAAGTTTGTACAAGTGTGTACAAGTTTGTACAAGGTTGTACAAATTAATACAAGGGTGTACAAAAGTGTACAAGGGTGCACAAGTTTGTACAAGGGTGTACAAGTGTGTACAAGCTTGTACAAGTGTGTACAAGCTTGTACAAGTGTGTACAAGGTTGTACAGGTTTGTACAAGGTTGTACAAGTGTTTACAAGGGTGGTCAAAAGAATGTACAAGTTTGTACAAGTGTGTACAAGTTTGTAAAAGGTTGTACAAGTGTGTACAAGGGTGTACAAGTGTGTACAATGGTGCACAAGTGTGTACAAGGGTGTACAATCGTGTACAAGCTTGTACAAGTGTGTACAAGGGTGTACAGGTTTGTACAAGGTTGTACAAGTGTGTACAAGGGTGTACAAATGTGTACAAGGCTGTAAAAGTTTGTACAAGTGTGTACAAGTTTATACAAGGTTGTACAAGTAAGTACAAGTTTGTACAAGAATGTACAAGTGTGTACAAGGTTTTACAATTGTGTAAAAGGTTGTACAAGTGTGTACAAGGTTGTACAAGTGTGTACAAGGTTGTACAAGTGTGTACAAGGTTGTACAAGTGTGTACAAGCTTGTACAAGTGTGTACAAGGTTGTACAAGTGTGTACAAGGTTGTACAGGTGTGTACAAGGTTGTACAAGTGTGTACAAGGTTGTACAAGTGTGTACAAGTTTGTACAAGTGTGTACAAGTTTGTACAAGGTTGTACAAATGTGTACAAGGGTGTACAAAAGTGTACAAGGGTGCACAAGTTTGTACAAGGGTGTACAAGTGTGTACAAGCTTGTACAAGTGTGTACAAGCTTGTACAAGGGTTTACAGGTTTGTACAAGGTTGTACAAGTGTGTACAAGGTTGTACAAGTATGTACAAGAATGTACAAGTTTGTACAAGTGTGTACAAGTTTGTAAAAGGTTGTACAAGTGTGTACAAGGGTGTACAAATGTGTACAAGGATGTAAAAGTGTGTACAAGTGTGTACAAGTTTGTACAAGGTTGTACAAGTGTGTACAAGTTTGTACAAGGTTGTACAAATTTGTACAAGTGTGTACAAGGTTGTACAAGTGTGTACAAGGGTGTACAAGTTTGTACAAGTGTGTACAAGTTTGTACAAGGTTGTACACGTGTGTACAAGGTTTTACAATTGTGTACAAGGTTGTACAAGTGTGTACAAGGTTGTACAAGTGTGTACAAGGTTGTACAAGTGTGTACAAGGTTGTACAAGTGTGTACAAGGTTGTACAAGTGTACACAAGTTTGTACAAGTGTGTACAAGTTTGTACAAGTGTGTACAAGTTTGTACAAGTTTGTACAAATGTGTACAAGGGTGTACAAAAGTGTACAAGGGTGCACAAGTTTGTACAAGGGTGTACAAGTGTGTACAAGGGTGTACAAGTATGTACAAGAATGTACAATTTTGTACAAGTGTGTACAAGTTTGTAAAAGGTTGTACAAGTGTGTACAAGGGTGTACAAGTGTGTACAAGGTTTTACAAGTGTGTACAAGCTTGAACAAGTGTGTACAAGGTTGTACAAGTGTGTACAAGGTTGTACAAGTGTGTACAAGGTTGCACAAGTGTGTACAAGAGTGTACAATCGTGTACAAGCTTGTACAAGTGTGTACAAGGGTGTACAAGTGTGTACAAGTTTGTACAAGTTTGTACAAATGTATACAAGGGTGTACAAAAGTGTACAAGGGTGCACAAGTTTGTACAAGGGTGTACAAGTGTGTACAAGCTTGTACAAGTGTGTACAAGCTTGTACAAGTGTGTACAAGGGTGTACAGGTTTGTACAAGGTTGTACAAGTGTTTACAAGGGTGTACAAGTATGTACAAGAATGTACAAGTTTGTACAAGTGTGTACAAGTTTGTAAAAGGTTGTACAAGTGTGTACAAGGGTGTACAAGTGTGTACAAGGGTGCACAAGTGTGTACAAGGGTGTACAATCGTGTACAAGCTTGTACAAGTGTGTACAAGGGTGTACAGGTTTGTACAAGGTTGTACAAGTGTGTACAAGGTTGTACAAGTGTGTACAAGCTTGTACAAGTGTGTACAAGGTTGTACAAGTGTGTACAAGGTTGTACAAGTGTGTACAAGCTTGTACAAGTGTGTACAAGGTTTGTACAAGTGTGTACAAGGTTGTTCAAGTGTGTACATGTTTGTACAATTGTGTTTAAGTTTGTACAAGGTTGTACAAATGTGTACAAGGGTGTACAAAAGTGTTCAAGGGTGCACAAGTTTGTACAAGTGTGTACAAGTTTGTACAAGGGTGTACAAATGTGTACAAGGGTGCACAAGTTTGTACAAGGGTGTACAAGTGTGTACAAGCTTGTACAAGTGTGTACAAGGTTGTACAAGTGTGTACAAGGTTGTACAAGTGTGTACAAGGTTGTACAAGTGTACACAAGTTTGTACAAGTGTGTACAAGTTTGTACAAGTGTGTACAAGTTTGTACAAGTTTGTACAAATGTGTACAAGGGTGTACAAAAGTGTTCAAGGGTGCACAAGTTTGTACAAGTGTGTACAAGTTTGTACAAGGGTGTACAAAAGTGTACAAGGGTGCACAAGTTTGTACAAGGGTGTATAAGTGTGTACAAGCTTGTACAAGTGTGTACAAGCTTGTACAAGTTTGTACAAGCTTGTACAAGTGTGTACAAGGGTGTACAGGTTTGTACAAGGTTGTACAAGTGTTTACAAGGGTGTACAAGTGTGTACAAGGTTGTACAAGTGTGTACAAGGTTGTACAAGTGTGTACTAGGTTGTACAAGGTTGTACAATTGTGTACAAGGTTGTACAAGTGTGTACAAGGTTGAACAAGTGTGTACAAGGTTGTACAAGTGTGTACAAGGGTGTACAAGTTTGTACAAGTGTGTACAAGTTTGTACAAGTGTGTACAAGTTTGTACAAGGTTGTACAAATGTATACAAGGGTGTACAAAAGTGTACAACGGTGCACAAGTTTGTACAAGGGTGTACAAGTGTGTACAAGCTTGTACAAGTGTGTACAAGCTTGTACAAGTGTGTACAAGGGTGTACAGGTTTGTACAAGGTTGTACAAGTGTTTACAAGGGTGTACAAGTATGTACAAGAATGTACAAGTTTGTACAAGTGTGTACAAGTTTGTAAAAGGTTGTACAAGTGTGTACAAGGGTGTACAAGTGTGTACAAGGGTGCACAAGTGTGTACAAGGGTGTACAATCGTGTACAAGCTTGTACAAGTGTGTACAAGGGTGTACAGGTTTGTACAAGGTTGTACAAGTGTGTACAAGGTTGTACAAGTGTGTACAAGGGTGTACAAGTTTGTACAAGTGTGTACAAGTTTGTACAAGTGTGTACAAGTTTGTACAAGGTTGTACAAATGTATACAAGGGTGTACAAAAGTGTACAAGGTTGTACAAGTGTTTACAAGGGTGTACAAGTATGTACAAGAATGTACAAGTTTGTACAAGTGTGTACAAGTTTGTAAAAGGTTGTACAAGTGTGTACAAGAGTGTACAAGTGTATACAAGGGTGCACAAGTGTGTACAAGGGTGTACAATCGTGTACAAGCTTGTACAAGTGTGT
This sequence comes from Macrosteles quadrilineatus, assembly GCF_028750875.1. Classification (NCBI taxonomy): domain Eukaryota; kingdom Metazoa; phylum Arthropoda; class Insecta; order Hemiptera; family Cicadellidae; genus Macrosteles; species Macrosteles quadrilineatus. Next base: position 37,445 of record NW_026542960.1, read on the forward strand.
ACAAGGTTGTACAGGTTTGTACAAGGTTGTACAAGTGTGTACAAGGGTGTACAAATGTGTACAAGGATGTAAAAGTTTGTACAAGTGTGTACAAGTTTGTACAAGGTTGTACAAGTAAGTACAAGTTTGTACAAGAATGTACAAGTGTGTACAAGGTTTTACAATTGTGTAAAAGGTTGTACAAGTGTGTACAAGGTTGTACAAGTGTGTACAAGCTTGTACAAGTGTGTACAAGGTTGTACAAGTGTGTACAAGCTTGTACAAGTGTGTACAAGGTTGTACAAGTGTGTACAAGGTTGTACAAGTGTGTACAAGGTTGTACAAGTGTGTACAAGGTTGTACAAGTGTGTACAAGGTTGTACAAGTGTGTACAAGGTTGTACAAGTGTGTACAAGGTTGTACAAGTGTGTACAAGGTTGTACAAGTGTGTACAAGGTTGTACAAGTGTGTACAAGGTTGTACAAGTGTGTACAAGGGTGCACAAGTGTGTACAAGGGTGTACAATCGTGTACAAGCTTGTACAAGTTTTTACAAGGTTATACAAGTGTGTACAAGGTTGTACAAGTTTGTACAAGGTTGTACAAGTGTGTACAAGGTTGTACAAGTGTGTACAAGGTTGTACAAGTGTGTACAAGGTTGTACAAGTGTGTACAAGGTTGTACAAGTGTGTACAAGGTTGTATAAGTGTGTACAAAGGTGTACAAGTGTGTACAAGGTTGTACAAGTGTGTACAAGGTTGTACAAATGTGTACATGGTTGTACAAGGTTGTACAATTGTGTACAAGGTTGTACAAGTGTGTACAAGGTTGTACAAGTGTGTACAAGGGTGTACAAGTTTGTACAAGTGTGTACAAGTTTGTACAAGTGTGTACAAGTTTGTACAAGGTTGTACAAATTAATACAAGGGTGTACAAAAGTGTACAAGGGTGCACAAGTTTGTACAAGGGTGTACAAGTGTGTACAAGCTTGTACAAGTGTGTACAAGCTTGTACAATTGTGTACAAGGTTGTACAGGTTTGTACAAGGTTGTACAAGTGTTTACAAGGGTGTACAAAAGAATGTACAAGTTTGTACAAGTGTGTACAAGTTTGTAAAAGTTTGTACAAGTGTGTACAAGGGTGTACAAGTGTGTACAATGGTGCACAAGTGTGTACAAGGGTGTACAATCGTGTACAAGCTTGTACAAGTGTGTACAAGGGTGTACAGGTTTGTACAAGGTTGTACAAGTGTGTACAAGGGTGTACAAATGTGTACAAGGCTGTAAAAGTTTGTACAAGTGTGTACAAGTTTGTACAAGGTTGTACAAGTAAGTACAAGTTTGTACAAGAATGTACAAGTGTGTACAAGGTTTTACAATTGTGTAAAAGGTTGTACAAGTGTGTACAAGGTTGTACAAGTGTGTACAAGGTTGTACAAGTGTGTACAAGGTTGTACAAGTGTGTACAAGGTTGTACAAGTGTGTACAAGTTTGTACAAGTGTGTACAAGTTTGTACAAGGTTTTACAATTGTGTACAAGGTTGTACAAGTGTGTACAAGGTTGTACAAGTGTGTACAAGGTTGTACAAGTGTGTACAAGGTTGTACAAGTGTGTACAAGTTTGTACAAGTGTGTACAAGTTTGTACAAGTGTGTACAAGTTTGTACAAGTTTGTACAAATGTGTACAAGGGTGTACAAAAGTGTACAAGGGTGCACAAGTTTGTACAAGGGTGTACAAGTTTGTACAAGGGTGTACAAGTGTGTACAAGGGTGTACAAGTATGTACAAGAATGTACAATTTTGTACAAGTGTGTACAAGTTTGTAAAAGGTTGTACAAGTGTGTACAAGGGTGTACAAGTGTGTACAAGGTTGTACAAGTGTGTACAAGCTTGAACAAGTGTGTACAAGGTTGTACAAGTGTGTACAAGGTTGTACAAGTGTGTACAAGGTTGCACAAGTGTGTACAAGAGTGTACATCGTGTACAAGCTTGTACAAGTGTGTACAAGGGTGTACAAGTGTGTACAAGTTTGTACAAGTTTGTACAAATGTATACAAGGGTGTACAAAAGTGTACAAGGGTGCACAAGTTTGTACAAGGGTGTACAAGTGTGTACAAGCTTGTACAAGTGTGTACAAGCTTGTACAAGTGTGTACAAGGGTGTACAGGTTTGTACAAGGTTGTACAAGTGTTTACAAGGGTGTACAAGTATGTACAAGAATGTACAAGTTTGTACAAGTGTGTACAAGTTTGTAAAAGGTTGTACAAGTGTGTACAAGGGTGTACAAGTGTGTACAAGGGTGCACAAGTGTGTACAAGGGTGTACAATCGTGTACAAGCTTGTACAAGTGTGTACAAGGGTGTACAGGTTTGTACAAGGTTGTACAAGTGTGTACAAGGTTGTACAAGTGTGTACAAGCTTGTACAAGTGTGTACAAGGTTGTACAAGTGTGTACAAGGTTGTACAAGTGTGTACAAGGTTGTACAAGTGTGTACAAGCTTGTACAAGTGTGTACAAGGTTTGTACAAGTGTGTACAAGGTTGTTCAAGTGTGTACATGTTTGTACAATTGTGTTTAAGTTTGTACAAGGTTGTACAAATGTGTACAAGGGTGTACAAAAGTGTTCAAGGGTGCACAAGTTTGTACAAGGGTGTACAAGTGTGTACAAGCTTGTACAAGTGTGTACAAGCTTGTACAAGTGTGTACAAGCTTGTACAAGTGTGTACAAGGGTGTACAGGTTTGTACAAGGTTGTACAAGTGTGTACAAGGGTGTAGAAGTATGTACAAGAATGTAAAATTTTGTACAAGTGTGTACAAGGGTGTACAAGTGTGTACAAGGTTGTAAAAGTGTGTACAAGGTTTTACAATTGTGTACAAGGTTGTACAAGTGTGTACAAGGTTGTACAAGTGTGTACGAGGTTGTACAAGTGTGTACAAGGTTGTACAAGTGTGTACAAGGTTGTACAAGTGTGTACAAGGTTGTACAAGTGTACACAAGTTTGTACAAGTGTGTACAAGTTTGTACAAGTGTGTACAAGTTTGTACAAGGTTGTACAAATGTGTACAAGGGTGTACAAAAGTGTACAAGGGTGCACAAGTTTGTACAAGGGTGTACAAGTGTGTACAAGCTTGTACAAGTGTGTACAAGCTTGTACAAGTGTGTACAAGGGTGTACAGGTTTGTACAAGGTTGTAAAAGTGTGTACAAGGGTGTACAAGTATGTACAAGAATGTACAATTTTGTACAAGTGTGTACAAGTTTGTAAAAGGTTGTACAAGTGTGTACAAGGGTGTACAAGTGTGTACAAGGTTGTACAAGTGTGTACAAGCTTGAACAAGTGTGTACAAGGTTGTACAAGTGTGTACAAGGTTGTACAAGTGTGTACAAGGTTGCACAAGTGTGTACAAGAGTGTACAATCGTGTACAAGCTTGTACAAGTGTGTACAAGGGTGTACAGGTTTGTACAAGGTTGTACAAGTGTGTACAAGGTTGTACAAGTGTGTACAAGGGTGTACAAGTTTGTACAAGTGTGTACAAGTTTGTACAAGTGTGTACAAGTTTGTACAAGTTTGTACAAATGTATACAAGGGTGTACAAAAGTGTACAAGGGTGCACAAGTTTGTACAAGGGTGTACAAGTGTGTACAAGCTTGTACAAGTGTGTACAAGCTTGTACAAGTGTGTACAAGGGTGTACAGGTTTGTACAATTTTGTACAAGTGTTTACAAGGGTGTACAAGTATGTACAAGAATGTACAAGTTTGTACAAGTGTGTACAAGTTTGTAAAAGGTTGTACATGTGTGTACAAGGGTGTACAAGTGTGTACAAGGGTGCACAAGTGTGTACAAGGGTGTACAATCGTGTACAAGCTTGTACAAGTGTGTACAAGGATGTACAAATGTATACAAGGATGTAAAAGTTTGTACAAGTGTGTACAAGTTTGTACAAGGTTGTACAAGTAAGTACAAGTTTGTACAAGAATGTACAAGTGTGTACAAGGTTTTACAATTGTGTAAAAGGTTGTACAAGTGTGTACAAGGTTGTACAAGTGTGTACAAGCTTGTACAAGTGTGTACAAGGTTGTACAAGTGTGTACAAGGTTGTACAAGTGTGTACAAGCTTGTACAAGTGTGTACAAGGTTGTACAAGTGTGTACAAGGTTGTTCAAGTGTGTACATGTTTGTACAAGTGTGTTTAAGTTTGTACAAGGTTGTACAAATGTGTACAAGGGTGCACAAAAGTGTTCAAGGGTGCACAAGTTTGTACAAGGGTGTACAAGTGTGTACAAGCTTGTACAAGTGTGTACAAGCTTGTACAAGTGTGTACAAGCTTGTACAAGTGTGTACAAGGGTGTACAGGTTTGTACAAGGTTGTACAAGTGTGTACAAGGGTGTACAAGTATGTACAAGAATGTAAAATTTTGTACAAGTGTGTACAAGGGTGTACAAGTGTGTACAAGGTTGTACAAGTGTGTACAAGGTTTTACAATTGTGTACAAGGTTGTACAAGTGTGTACAAGGTTGTACAAGTGTGTACGAGGTTGTACAAGTGTGTACAAGGTTGTACAAGTGTGTACAAGGTTGTACAAGTGTGTACAAGGTTGTACAAGTGTACACAAGTTTGTACAAGTGTGTACAAGTTTGTACAAGTGTGTACAAGTTTGTACAAGGTTGTACAAATGTGTACAAGGGTGTACAAAAGTGTACAAGGGTGCACAAGTTTGTACAAGGGTGTACAAGTGTGTACAAGCTTGTACAAGTGTGTACAAGGGTGTACAGGTTTGTACAAGGTTGTACAAGTGTGTACAAGGGTGTACAAGTATGTACAAGAATGTACAATTTTGTACAAGTGTGTACAAGTTTGTAAAAGGTTGTACAAGTGTGTACAAGGGTGTACAAGTGTGTACAAGGTTGTACAAGTGTGTACAAGGTTGCACAAGTGTGTACAAGAGTGTACAATCGTGTACAAGCTTGTACAAGTGTGTACAAGGGTGTACAGGTTTGTACAAGGTTGTACAAGTGTGTACAAGGTTGTACAAGTGTGTACAAGGTTGTACAAGTGTGTACAAGGGTGTACAAGTTTGTACAAGTGTGTACAAGTTTGTACAAGTGTGTACAAGTTTGTACAAGTTTGTACAAATGTATACAAGGGTGTACAAAAGTGTACAAGGGTGCACAAGTTTGTACAAGGGTGTACAAGTGTGTACAAGCTTGTACAAGTGTGTACAAGCTTGTACAAGTGTGTACAAGGGTGTACAGGTTTGTACAATTTTGTACAAGTGTTTACAAGGGTGTACAAGTATGTACAAGAATGTACAAGTTTGTACAAGTGTGTACAAGTTTGTAAAAGGTTGTACATGTGTGTACAAGGGTGTACAAGTGTGTACAAGCTTGTACAAGTGTGTACAAGGGTGTACAGGTTTGTACAAGGTTGTACAAGTGTGTACAAGGGTGTACAAATGTATACAAGGATGTAAAAGTTTGTACAAGTGTGTACAAGTTTGTACAAGGTTGTACAAGTAAGTACAAGTTTGTACAAGAATGTACAAGTGTGTACAAGGTTTTACAATTGTGTAAAAGGTTGTACAAGTGTGTACAAGGTTGTACAAGTGTGTACAAGCTTGTACAAGTGTGTACAAGGTTGTACAAGTGTGTACAAGGTTGTACAAGTGTGTACAAGGTTGTACAAGTGTGTACAAGTGTGTACAAGCTTGTACAAGTGTGTACAAGCTTGTACAAGTGTGTACAAGCTTGTACAAGGGTTTACAGGTTTGTACAAGGTTGTACAAGTGTGTACAAGGTTGTACAAGTATGTACAAGAATGTACAAGTTTGTACAAGTGTGTACAAGTTTGTAAAAGGTTGTACAAGTGTGTACAAGGGTGTACAAATGTGTACAAGGATGTAAAAGTGTGTACAAGTGTGTACAAGTTTGTACAAGGTTGTACAAGTGTGTACAAGTTTGTACAAGGTTGTACAAATTTGTACAAGTGTGTACAAGGTTGTACAAGTGTGTACAAGGGTGTACAAGTTTGTACAAGTGTGTACAAGTTTGTACAAGGTTGTACACGTGTGTACAAGGTTTTACAATTGTGTACAAGGTTGTACAAGTGTGTACAAGGTTGTACAAGTGTGTACAAGGTTGTACAAGTGTGTACAAGGTTGTACAAGTGTGTACAAGGTTGTACAAGTGTACACAAGTTTGTACAAGTGTGTACAAATTTGTACAAGTGTGTACAAGTTTGTACAAGTTTGTACAAATGTGTACAAGGGTGTACAAAAGTGTACAAGGGTGCACAAGTTTGTACAAGGGTGTACAAGTGTGTACAAGGGTGTACAAGTATGTACAAGAATGTACAATTTTGTACAAGTGTGTACAAGTTTGTAAAAGGTTGTACAAGTGTGTACAAGGGTGTACAAGTGTGTACAAGGTTGTACAAGTGTGTACAAGCTTGAACAAGTGTGTACAAGGTTGTACAATTGTGTACAAGGTTGTACAAGTGTGTACAAGGTTGCACAAGTGTGTACAAGAGTGTACAATCGTGTACAAGCTTGTACAAGTGTGTACAAGGGTGTACAGGTTTGTACAAGGTTGTACAAGTGTGTACAAGGTTGTACAAGTGTGTACAAGGTTGTACAAGTGTGTACAAGGGTGTACAAGTTTGTACAAGTGTGTACAAGTTTGTACAAGTGTGTACAAGTTTGTACAAGTTTGTACAAATGTATACAAGGGTGTACAAAAGTGTACAAGGGTGCACCCCTTGTGCACCAACCAAGCTTGTGCACAAGTGTGTACAAGCTTGTACAAGTGTGTACAAGGGTGTACAGGTTTGTACAAGTCTGTACAAGTGTTTACAAGGGTGTACAAGTATGTACAAGAATGTACAAGTTTGTACAAGTGTGTACAAGTTTGTAAAAGGTTGTACAAGTGTGTACAAGGGTGTACAAGTGTGTACAAGGGTGCACAAGTGTGTACAAGGGTGTACAATCGTGTACAAGCTTGTACAAGTGTGTACAAGGGTGTACAGGTTTGTACAAGGTTGTACAGGGTGGTCCACGGGAAACGGACGTATTTGAATCGCGCGGTACTCGGCGACTGGTGGAGGGGGAGACTCGCGGTGAAGGTCATTCGACTCCCTACTCCGCGCCATTTAGTTGCCATCATGCCGCTGTGGACGAAAGATCATCGCGTGTTTGTATACGATACCTTTGTTAAAAGTGGTGAGTCTGTTATCGAAACTCAACGGTGTTTTAGGCGTCATTTTCGTATTGGTCGTCATGGTGAAGTCCCAAGTCGGAATACAATTTTAAGGTGGGTGAATGCATTTAGATCTAAAGGATCCGTAATGAAAACAAAGCCACCCGGCCCTTCTCGCACTGCACGTACTCCACAAAACGTGGATAGAGTGAGAGATGCGATTCAGCGCAGTCCTGGCCGTTCCGCAAGGCGTCACGCAACGGAACTTGGGCTGAGTAAGAGCACAGTGAAACGGATATTACACAAGGATTTAGGGTTTCATCCATATAAAATTATGATTGTACAGAAGTTAAACGATGCTGATTATCAACAACGCGTTATGTTTGCTGAAACAATGTTAAACATGTTTGAAGAGAATGACGACATAAAAATTTTAATGAGTGATGAAGCCCACTTCCATTTGGATGGGACTGTTAATAAACAGAACTGCCGTTATTGGGCCTTGGAAAACCCTCGTGAGCTACATCAGAGACCATTGCACAGTCAAAAAGTCACCGTTTGGTGTGCTGTAGGGAAATTTGGAATTTTCGGACCATTTTTCTTTGAAGAAAACGAAAGAACTGTGACTATAACTTCTGAACGATATGTCAATATGATGACAAACTTTTTCATTCCGGAACTTGAAAGACAAGGAATCGACCCCGATCATGTATGGTTTCAGCAGGACGGGGCTACTGCGCATACGGCCCGAGCCTCTATGGCAGCAGTTCGAGCATTGTTCCCAGGGCGACTAATCTCACGGTTCGGTGATGTTGCGTGGCCACCACGTTCACCGGACTTATCAATGTGCGACTTTTTTCTTTGGGGTCACCTGAAGGCAAATGTTTACAAAGAAAAGCCACGAACTCAAGAAGAATTGAAGAATGCAATTCGGTACCAAATTGAACTAATCAATGAACAGTTATTGATAAAAGTGGAAACCAGTTTTCGAGAAAGACTCAATATGTGTGTCAATTCAAATGGCCGTCATTTGGGTGATGTAATTTTTAAAAAATGAATCAAGGTACTTTTTGTAAATGGCATAACTTTACCTTTATTTCTGTACTAATAAAATTTGTTTATGTTTCTAGCTTTTAGAGCTATTGTTTTTTTAAATACGTCCGTTTCCCGTGGACCACCCTGTACAAGTGTGTACAAGGTTGTACAAGTGTGTACAAGCTTGTACAAGTGTGTACAAGGTTGTACAAGTGTGTACAAGGTTGTACAAGTGTGTACAAGCTTGTACAAGTGTGTACAAGGTTTGTACAAGTGTGTACAAGGTTGTTCAAGTGTGTACATGTTTGTACAATTGTGTTTAAGTTTGTACAAGGTTGTACAAATGTGTACAAGGGTGTACAAAAGTGTTCAAGGGTGCACAAGTTTGTACAAGGGTGTACAAGTGTGTACAAGCTTGCACAAGTGTGTACAAGCTTGTACAAGTGTGTACAAGCTTGTACAAGTGTGTACAAGGGTGTACAGGTTTGTACAAGGTTGTACAAGTGTGTACAAGGGTGTACAAGTATGTACAAGAATGTAAAATTTTGTACAAGTGTGTACAAGGGTGTACAAGTGTGTACAAGGTTGTAAAAGTGTGTACAAGGTTTTACAATTGTGTACAAGGTTGTACAAGTGTGTACAAGGTTGTACAAGTGTGTACGAGGTTGTACAAGTGTGTACAAGGTTGTACAAGTGTGTACAAGGTTGTACAAGTGTGTACAAGGTTGTACAAGTGTACACAAGTTTGTACAAGTGTGTACAAGTTTGTACAAGTGTGTACAAGTTTGTACAAGGTTGTACAAATGTGTACAAGGGTGTACAAAAGTGTACAAGGGTGCACAAGTTTGTACAAGGGTGTACAAGTGTGTACAAGCTTGTACAAGTGTGTACAAGCTTGTACAAGTGTGTACAAGGGTGTACAGGTTTGTACAAGGTTGTACAAGTGTGTACAAGGGTGTACAAGTATGTACAAGAATGTACAATTTTGTACAAGTGTGTACAAGTTTGTAAAAGGTTGTACAAGTGTGTACAAGGGTGTACAAGTGTGTACAAGGTTGTACAAGTGTGTACAAGCTTGAACAAGTGTGTACAAGGTTGTACAAGTGTGTACAAGGTTGTACAAGTGTGTACAAGGTTGCACAAGTGTGTACAAGAGTGTACAATCGTGTACAAGCTTGTACAAGTGTGTACAAGGGTGTACAGGTTTGTACAAGGTTGTACAAGTGTGTACAAGGTTGTACAAGTGTGTACAAGGGTGTACAAGTTTGTACAAGGTTGTACAAGTGTGTACAAGGGTGTACAAGTTTGTACAAGTGTGTACAAGTTTGTACAAGTGTGTACAAGTTTGTACAAGTTTGTACAAATGTATACAAGGGTGTACAAAAGTGTACAAGGGTGCACAAGTTTGTACAAGGGTGTACAAGTGTGTACAAGCTTGTACAAGTGTGTACAAGCTTGTACAAGTGTGTACAAGGGTGTACAGGTTTGTACAATTTTGTACAAGTGTTTACAAGGGTGTACAAGTATGTACAAGAATGTACAAGTTTGTACAAGTGTGTACAAGTTTGTAAAAGGTTGTACATGTGTGTACAAGGGTGTACAAGTGTGTACAAGGGTGCACAAGTGTGTACAAGGGTGTACAATCGTGTACAAGCTTGTACAAGTGTGTACAAGGGTGTACAGGTTTGTACAAGGTTGTACAAGTGTGTACAAGGGTGTACAAATGTATACAAGGATGTAAAAGTTTGTACAAGGTTGTACAAGTAAGTACAAGTTTGTACAAGAATGTACAAGTGTGTACAAGGTTTTACAATTGTGTAAAAGGTTGTACAAGTGTGTACAAGGTTGTACAAGTGTGTACAAGCTTGTACAAGTGTGTACAAGGTTGTACAAGTGTGTACAAGGTTGTACAAGTGTGTACAAGGTTGTACAAGTGTGTACAAGCTTGTACAAGTGTGTACAAGGTTGTACAAGTGTGTACAAGGTTGTTCAAGTGTGTACATGTTTGTACAAGTGTGTTTAAGTTTGTACAAGGTTGTACAAATGTGTACAAGGGTGTACAAAAGTGTTCAAGGGTGCACAAGTTTGTACAAGGGTGTACAAGTGTGTACAAGCTTGTACAAGTGTGTACAAGCTTGTACAAGTGTGTACAAGCTTGTACAAGTGTGTACAAGGGTGTACAGGTTTGTACAAGGTTGTACAAGTGTGTACAAGGGTGTACAAGTATGTACAAGAATGTAAAATTTTGTACAAGTGTGTACAAGGGTGTACAAGTGTGTACAAGGTTGTACAAGTGTGTACAAGGTTTTACAATTGTGTACAAGGTTGTACAAGTGTGTACAAGCTTGTACAAGTGTGTACAAGCTTGTACAAGTGTGTACAAGGGTGTACAGGTTTGTACAATTTTGTACAAGTGTTTACAAGGGTGTACAAGTATGTACAAGAATGTACAAGTTTGTACAAGTGTGTACAAGTTTGTAAAAGGTTGTACATGTGTGTACAAGGGTGTACAAGTGTGTACAAGGGTGCACAAGTGTGTACAAGGGTGTACAATCGTGTACAAGCTTGTACAAGTGTGTACAAGGATGTACAAATGTATACAAGGATGTAAAAGTTTGTACAAGTGTGTACAAGTTTGTACAAGGTTGTACAAGTAAGTACAAGTTTGTACAAGAATGTACAAGTGTGTACAAGGTTTTACAATTGTGTAAAAGGTTGTACAAGTGTGTACAAGGTTGTACAAGTGTGTACAAGCTTGTACAAGTGTGTACAAGGTTGTACAAGTGTGTACAAGGTTGTACAAGTGTGTACAAGCTTGTACAAGTGTGTACAAGGTTGTACAAGTGTGTACAAGGTTGTTCAAGTGTGTACATGTTTGTACAAGTGTGTTTAAGTTTGTACAAGGTTGTACAAATGTGTACAAGGGTGCACAAAAGTGTTCAAGGGTGCACAAGTTTGTACAAGGGTGTACAAGTGTGTACAAGCTTGTACAAGTGTGTACAAGCTTGTACAAGTGTGTACAAGCTTGTACAAGTGTGTACAAGGGTGTACAGGTTTGTACAAGGTTGTACAAGTGTGTACAAGGGTGTACAAGTATGTACAAGAATGTAAAATTTTGTACAAGTGTGTACAAGGGTGTACAAGTGTGTACAAGGTTGTACAAGTGTGTACAAGGTTTTACAATTGTGTACAAGGTTGTACAAGTGTGTACAAGGTTGTACAAGTGTGTACGAGGTTGTACAAGTGTGTACAAGGTTGTACAAGTGTGTACAAGGTTGTACAAGTGTGTACAAGGTTGTACAAGTGTACACAAGTTTGTACAAGTGTGTACAAGTTTAAACAAGTGTGTACAAGTTTGTACAAGGTTGTACAAATGTGTACAAGGGTGTACAAAAGTGTACAAGGGTGCACAAGTTTGTACAAGGGTGTACAAGTGTGTACAAGCTTGTACAAGTGTGTACAAGGGTGTACAGGTTTGTACAAGGTTGTACAAGTGTGTACAAGGGTGTACAAGTATGTACAAGAATGTACAATTTTGTACAAGTGTGTACAAGTTTGTAAAAGGTTGTACAAGTGTGTACAAGGGTGTACAAGTGTGTACAAGGTTGTACAAGTGTGTACAAGGTTGCACAAGTGTGTACAAGAGTGTACAATCGTGTACAAGCTTGTACAAGTGTGTACAAGTTTGTACAAGTGTGTACAAGTTTGTAAAAGGTTGTACAAGTGTGTACAAGGGTGTACAAGTGTGTACAAGGTTGTACAAGTGTGTACAAGGTTGTACAAGTGTGTACAAGGTTGTACAAGTGTGTACAAGGTTGTACAAGTGTGTACAAGTTTGTACAAGTGTGTACAAGTTTGTACAAGGTTGTACAAATGTGTACAAGGGTGTACAAAAGTGTACAAGGGTGCACAAGTTTGTACAAGGGTGTACAAGTGTGTACAAGCTTGTACAAGTGTGTACAAGCTTGTACAAGGGTTTACAGGTTTGTACAAGGTTGTACAAGTGTGTACAAGGTTGTACAAGTATGTACAAGAATGTACAAGTTTGTACAAGTGTGTACAAGTTTGTAAAAGGTTGTACAAGTGTGTACAAGGGTGTACAAATGTGTACAAGGATGTAAAAGTGTGTACAAGTGTGTACAAGTTTGTACAAGGTTGTACAAGTGTGTACAAGTTTGTACAAGGTTGTACAAATTTGTACAAGTGTGTACAAGGTTGTACAAGTGTGTACAAGGGTGTACAAGTTTGTACAAGTGTGTACAAGTTTGTACAAGGTTGTACACGTGTGTACAAGGTTTTACAATTGTGTACAAGGTTGTACAAGTGTGTACAAGGTTGTACAAGTGTGTACAAGGTTGTACAAGTGTGTACAAGGTTGTACAAGTGTGTACAAGGTTGTACAAGTGTACACAAGTTTGTACAAGTGTGTACAAATTTGTACAAGTGTGTACAAGTTTGTACAAGTTTGTACAAATGTGTACAAGGGTGTACAAAAGTGTACAAGGGTGCACAAGTTTGTACAAGGGTGTACAAGTGTGTACAAGCTTGTACAAGTGTGTACAAGCTTGTACAAGTGTGTACAAGCTTGTACAAGTGTGTACAAGGGTGTACAGGTTTGTACAAGGTTGTACAAGTGTGTACAAGGGTGTACAAGTATGTACAAGAATGTAAAATTTTGTACAAGTGTGTACAAGGGTGTACAAGTGTGTACAAGGTTGTACAAGTGTGTACAAGGTTTTACAATTGTGTACAAGGTTGTACAAGTGTGTACAAGCTTGTACAAGTGTGTACAAGCTTGTACAAGTGTGTACAAGGGTGTACAGGTTTGTACAATTTTGTACAAGTGTTTACAAGGGTGTACAAGTATGTACAAGAATGTACAAGTTTGTACAAGTGTGTACAAGTTTGTAAAAGGTTGTACATGTGTGTACAAGGGTGTACAAGTGTGTACAAGGGTGTACAATCGTGTACAAGCTTGTACAAGTGTGTACAAGGATGTACAAATGTATACAAGGATGTAAAAGTTTGTACAAGTGTGTACAAGTTTGTACAAGGTTGTACAAGTAAGTACAAGTTTGTACAAGAATGTACAAGTGTGTACAAGGTTTTACAATTGTGTAAAAGGTTGTACAAGTGTGTACAAGGTTGTACAAGTGTGTACAAGCTTGTACAAGTGTGTACAAGGTTGTACAAGTGTGTACAAGGTTGTACAAGTGTGTACAAGCTTGTACAAGTGTGTACAAGGTTGTACAAGTGTGTACAAGGTTGTTCAAGTGTGTACATGTTTGTACAAGTGTGTTTAAGTTTGTACAAGGTTGTACAAATGTGTACAAGGGTGCACAAAAGTGTTCAAGGGTGCACAAGTTTGTACAAGGGTGTACAAGTGTGTACAAGCTTGTACAAGTGTGTACAAGCTTGTACAAGTGTGTACAAGCTTGTACAAGTGTGTACAAGGGTGTACAGGTTTGTACAAGGTTGTACAAGTGTGTACAAGGGTGTACAAGTATGTACAAGAATGTAAAATTTTGTACAAGTGTGTACAAGGGTGTACAAGTGTGTACAAGGTTGTACAAGTGTGTACAAGGTTTTACAATTGTGTACAAGGTTGTACAAGTGTGTACAAGGTTGTACAAGTGTGTACGAGGTTGTACAAGTGTGTACAAGGTTGTACAAGTGTGTACAAGGTTGTACAAGTGTGTACAAGGTTGTACAAGTGTACACAAGTTTGTACAAGTGTGTACAAGTTTAAACAAGTGTGTACAAGTTTGTACAAGGTTGTACAAATGTGTACAAGGGTGTACAAAAGTGTACAAGGGTGCACAAGTTTGTACAAGGGTGTACAAGTGTGTACAAGCTTGTACAAGTGTGTACAAGGGTGTACAGGTTTGTACAAGGTTGTACAAGTGTGTACAAGGGTGTACAAGTATGTACAAGAATGTACAATTTTGTACAAGTGTGTACAAGTTTGTAAAAGGTTGTACAAGTGTGTACAAGGGTGTACAAGTGTGTACAAGGTTGTACAAGTGTGTACAAGGTTGCACAAGTGTGTACAAGAGTGTACAATCGTGTACAAGCTTGTACAAGTGTGTACAAGTTTGTACAAGTGTGTACAAGTTTGTAAAAGGTTGTACAAGTGTGTACAAGGGTGTACAAGTGTGTACAAGGTTGTACAAGTGTGTACAAGGTTGTACAAGTGTACACAAGTTTGTACAAGTGTGTACAAATTTGTACAAGTGTGTACAAGTTTGTACAAGTTTGTACAAATGTGTACAAGGGTGTACAAAAGTGTACAAGGGTGCACAAGTTTGTACAAGGGTGTACAAGTGTGTACAAGCTTGTACAAGTGTGTACAAGCTTGTACAAGTGTGTACAAGCTTGTACAAGTGTGTACAAGGGTGTACAGGTTTGTACAAGGCTGTACAAGTGTGTACAAGGGTGTACAAGTATGTACAAGAATGTAAAATTTTGTACAAGTGTGTACAAGGGTGTACAAGTGTGTACAAGGTTGTACAAGTGTGTACAAGGTTTTACAATTGTGTACAAGGTTGTACAAGTGTGTACAAGCTTGTACAAGTGTGTACAAGCTTGTACAAGTGTGTACAAGGGTGTACAGGTTTGTACAATTTTGTACAAGTGTTTACAAGGGTGTACAAGTATGTACAAGAATGTACAAGTTTGTACAAGTGTGTACAAGTTTGTAAAAGGTTGTACATGTGTGTACAAGGGTGTACAAGTGTGTACAAGGGTGTACAATCGTGTACAAGCTTGTACAAGTGTGTACAAGGATGTACAAATGTATACAAGGATGTAAAAGTTTGTACAAGTGTGTACAAGTTTGTACAAGGTTGTACAAGTAAGTACAAGTTTGTACAAGAATGTACAAGTGTGTACAAGGTTTTACAATTGTGTAAAAGGTTGTACAAGTGTGTACAAGGTTGTACAAGTGTGTACAAGCTTGTACAAGTGTGTACAAGGTTGTACAAGTGTGTACAAGGTTGTACAAGTGTGTACAAGCTTGTACAAGTGTGTACAAGGTTGTACAAGTGTGTACAAGGTTGTTCAAGTGTGTACATGTTTGTACAAGTGTGTTTAAGTTTGTACAAGGTTGTACAAATGTGTACAAGGGTGCACAAAAGTGTTCAAGGGTGCACAAGTTTGTACAAGGGTGTACAAGTGTGTACAAGCTTGTACAAGTGTGTACAAGCTTGTACAAGTGTGTACAAGCTTGTACAAGTGTGTACAAGGGTGTACAGGTTTGTACAAGGTTGTACAAGTGTGTACAAGGGTGTACAAGTATGTACAAGAATGTAAAATTTTGTACAAGTGTGTACAAGGGTGTACAAGTGTGTACAAGGTTGTACAAGTGTGTACAAGGTTTTACAATTGTGTACAAGGTTGTACAAGTGTGTACAAGGTTGTACAAGTGTGTACGAGGTTGTACAAGTGTGTACAAGGTTGTACAAGTGTGTACAAGGTTGTACAAGTGTGTACAAGGTTGTACAAGTGTACACAAGTTTGTACAAGTGTGTACAAGTTTAAACAAGTGTGTACAAGTTTGTACAAGGTTGTACAAATGTGTACAAGGGTGTACAAAAGTGTACAAGGGTGCACAAGTTTGTACAAGGGTGTACAAGTGTGTACAAGCTTGTACAAGTGTGTACAAGGGTGTACAGGTTTGTACAAGGTTGTACAAGTGTGTACAAGGGTGTACAAGTATGTACAAGAATGTACAATTTTGTACAAGTGTGTACAAGTTTGTAAAAGGTTGTACAAGTGTGTACAAGGGTGTACAAGTGTGTACAAGGTTGTACAAGTGTGTACAAGGTTGCACAAGTGTGTACAAGAGTGTACAATCGTGTACAAGCTTGTACAAGTGTGTACAAGTTTGTACAAGTGTGTACAAGTTTGTAAAAGGTTGTACAAGTGTGTACAAGGGTGTACAAGTGTGTACAAGGTTGTACAAGTGTGTACAAGGTTGTACAAGTGTGTACAAGGTTGTACAAGTGTGTACAAGGTTGTACAAGTGTGTACAAGTTTGTACAAGTGTGTACAAGTTTGTACAAGGTTGTACAAATGTGTACAAGGGTGTACAAAAGTGTACAATGTACCGTACTTTTTGTGTGTCACTTAACCGGTACAAATTTAATCTTGGGAAATACGATTGAATAACATATCAAATGAATAATAAATTTATTGGAGTATCAAAACTACAGCTAAACATCCTGCAGAACAAGACTTTTCAATTTAATGTACCTTTTTACAATTTAAGAAAATATTTAATTAATTCTAACCCCATTGAATACTTGAAAATTAAGGATAGGATATTAAAAGGTATTGTTCGTCTTCATTACTCGGAAACATCAGCCCTAATAACAAAACATAGTCTTTGTTGTAGAGTTACATTTAAATTTACTTTATGTTTATAAAATTATACAATCGAATACCAAACAAAACTTACTATTGTTGTAAACAGATCCTGCAAATCAAATAAGAACATTTATGTAATTTTTATATATTAGGCAACTTTAACAAAATAGTACAGTACCTTCAAGTGAAGGGTGAATCGCTGACGAAGAGAGTAAAAGAACCGCTGACCGTATATACAGGGAGCCACCATAGGAATGGTCTCTGTCTCAGCAATGGAAGGGTGTACCCCCACCACTTTACATTTTTGACTCATCACTCCTTACTTGTCCCTACAGGTTTCCTTCATACATGTAATCATAAATGTTATAATAAATGATTGGAAAATTATATAAAATGAATAATACAATATGGTACAACAAGGGTGCACAAGTTTGTACAAGGGTGTACAAGTGTGTACAAGCTTGTACAAGTGTGTACAAGCTTGTACAAGGGTTTACAGGTTTGTACAAGGTTGTACAAGTGTGTACAAGGTTGTACAAGTATGTACAAGAATGTACAAGTTTGTACAAGTGTGTACAAGTTTGTAAAAGGTTGTACAAGTGTGTACAAGGGTGTACAAATGTGTACAAGGATGTAAAAGTGTGTACAAGTGTGTACAAGTTTGTACAAGGTTGTACAAGTGTGTACAAGTTTGTACAAGGTTGTACAAATTTGTACAAGTGTGTACAAGGTTGTACAAGTGTGTACAAGGGTGTACAAGTTTGTACAAGTGTGTACAAGTTTGTACAAGGTTGTACACGTGTGTACAAGGTTTTACAATTGTGTACAAGGTTGTACAAGTGTGTACAAGGTTGTACAAGTGTGTACAAGGTTGTACAAGTGTGTACAAGGTTGTACAAGTGTGTACAAGGTTGTACAAGTGTACACAAGTTTGTACAAGTGTGTACAAATTTGTACAAGTGTGTACAAGTTTGTACAAGTTTGTACAAATGTGTACAAGGGTGTACAAAAGTGTACAAGGGTGCACAAGTTTGTACAAGGGTGTACAAGTGTGTACAAGCTTGTACAAGTGTGTACAAGCTTGTACAAGTGTGTACAAGCTTGTACAAGTGTGTACAAGGGTGTACAGGTTTGTACAAGGTTGTACAAGTGTGTACAAGGGTGTACAAGTATGTACAAGAATGTAAAATTTTGTACAAGTGTGTACAAGGGTGTACAAGTGTGTACAAGGTTGTACAAGTGTGTACAAGGTTTTACAATTGTGTACAAGGTTGTACAAGTGTGTACAAGCTTGTACAAGTGTGTACAAGCTTGTTTAAGTGTGTACAAGGGTGTACAGGTTTGTACAATTTTGTACAAGTGTTTACAAGGGTGTACAAGTATGTACAAGAATGTACAAGTTTGTACAAGTGTGTACAAGTTTGTAAAAGGTTGTACATGTGTGTACAAGGGTGTACAAAAGTGTGTACAAGGGTGCACAAGTGTGTACAAGGGTGTACAATCGTGTACAAGCTTGTACAAGTGTGTACAAGGATGTACAAATGTATACAAGGATGTAAAAGTTTGTACAAGTGTGTACAAGTTTGTACAAGGTTGTACAAGTAAGTACAAGTTTGTACAAGAATGTACAAGTGTGTACAAGGTTTTACAATTGTGTAAAAGGTTGTACAAGTGTGTACAAGGTTGTACAAGTGTGTACAAGCTTGTACAAGTGTGTACAAGGTTGTACAAGTGTGTACAAGGTTGTACAAGTGTGTACAAGCTTGTACAAGTGTGTACAAGGTTGTACAAGTGTGTACAAGGTTGTTCAAGTGTGTACATGTTTGTACAAGTGTGTTTAAGTTTGTACAAGGTTGTACAAATGTGTACAAGGGTGCACAAAAGTGTTCAAGGGTGCACAAGTTTGTACAAGGGTGTACAAGTGTGTACAAGCTTGTACAAGTGTGTACAAGCTTGTACAAGTGTGTACAAGCTTGTACAAGTGTGTACAAGGGTGTACAGGTTTGTACAAGGTTGTACAAGTGTGTACAAGGGTGTACAAGTATGTACAAGAATGTAAAATTTTGTACAAGTGTGTACAAGGGTGTACAAGTGTGTACAAGGTTGTACAAGTGTGTACAAGGTTTTACAATTGTGTACAAGGTTGTACAAGTGTGTACAAGGTTGTACAAGTGTGTACGAGGTTGTACAAGTGTGTACAAGGTTGTACAAGTGTGTACAAGGTTGTACAAGTGTGTACAAGGTTGTACAAGTGTACACAAGTTTGTACAAGTGTGTACAAGTTTAAACAAGTGTGTACAAGTTTGTACAAGGTTGTACAAATGTGTACAAGGGTGTACAAAAGTGTACAAGGGTGCACAAGTTTGTACAAGGGTGTACAAGTGTGTACAAGCTTGTACAAGTGTGTACAAGGGTGTACAGGTTTGTACAAGGTTGTACAAGTGTGTACAAGGGTGTACAAGTATGTACAAGAATGTACAATTTTGTACAAGTGTGTACAAGTTTGTAAAAGGTTGTACAAGTGTGTACAAGGGTGTACAAGTGTGTACAAGGTTGTACAAGTGTGTACAAGGTTGCACAAGTGTGTACAAGAGTGTACAATCGTGTACAAGCTTGTACAAGTGTGTACAAGTTTGTACAAGTGTGTACAAGTTTGTAAAAGGTTGTACAAGTGTGTACAAGGGTGTACAAGTGTGTACAAGGTTGTACAAGTGTGTACAAGGTTGTACAAGTGTGTACAAGGTTGTACAAGTGTGTACAAGGTTGTACAAGTGTGTACAAGTTTGTACAAGTGTGTACAAGTTTGTACAAGGTTGTACAAATGTGTACAAGGGTGTACAAAAGTGTACAAGGGTGCACAAGTTTGTACAAGGGTGTACAAGTGTGTACAAGCTTGTACAAGTGTGTACAAGCTTGTACAAGGGTTTACAGGTTTGTACAAGGTTGTACAAGTGTGTACAAGGTTGTACAAGTATGTACAAGAATGTACAAGTTTGTACAAGTGTGTACAAGTTTGTAAAAGGTTGTACAAGTGTGTACAAGGGTGTACAAATGTGTACAAGGATGTAAAAGTGTGTACAAGTGTGTACAAGTTTGTACAAGGTTGTACAAGTGTGTACAAGTTTGTACAAGGTTGTACAAATTTGTACAAGTGTGTACAAGGTTGTACAAGTGTGTACAAGGGTGTACAAGTTTGTACAAGTGTGTACAAGTTTGTACAAGGTTGTACACGTGTGTACAAGGTTTTACAATTGTGTACAAGGTTGTACAAGTGTGTACAAGGTTGTACAAGTGTGTACAAGGTTGTACAAGTGTGTACAAGGTTGTACAAGTGTGTACAAGGTTGTACAAGTGTGTACAAGGTTGTACAAGTGTACACAAGTTTGTACAAGTGTGTACTAATTTGTACAAGTGTGTACAAGTTTGTACAAGTTTGTACAAATGTGTACAAGGGTGTACAAAAGTGTACAAGGGTGCACAAGTTTGTACAAGGGTGTACAAGTGTGTACAAGGGTGTACAAGTATGTACAAGAATGTACAATTATGTACAAGTGTGTACAAGTTTGTAAAAGGTTGTACAAGTGTGTACAAGGGTGTACAAGTGTGTACAAGGTTGTACAAGTGTGTACAAGCTTGAACAAGTGTGTACAAGGTTGTACAATTGTGTACAAGGTTGTACAAGTGTGTACAAGGTTGCACAAGTGTGCACAAGAGTGTACAATCGTGTACAAGCTTGTACAAGTGTGTACAAGGGTGTACAGGTTTGTACAAGGTTGTACAAGTGTGTACAAGGTTGTACAAGTGTGTACAAGGCTGTATAAGTGTGTACAAGGGTGTACAAGTTTGTACAAGTGTGTACAAGTTTGTACAAGTGTGTACAAGTTTGTACAAGTTTGTACAAATGTATACAAGGGTGTACAAAAGTGTACAAGGGTGCACCCCTTGTGCACCAACCAAGCTTGTGCACAAGTGTGTACAAGCTTGTACAAGTGTGTACAAGGGTGTACAGGTTTGTACAAGTCTGTACAAGTGTTTACAAGGGTGTACAAGTATGTACAAGAATGTACAAGTTTGTACAAGTGTGTACAAGTTTGTAAAAGGTTGTACAAGTGTGTACAAGGGTGTACAAGTGTGTACAAGGGTGCACAAGTGTGTACAAGGGTGTACAATCGTGTACAAGCTTGTACAAGTGTGTACAAGGGTGTACAGGTTTTTACAAGGTTGTACAAGTGTGTACAAGGTTGTACAAGTGTGTACAAGCTTGTACAAGTGTGTACAAGGTTGTACAAGTGTGTACAAGGTTGTACAAGTGTGTACAAGCTTGTACAAGTGTGTACAAGGTTTGTACAAGTGTGTACAAGGTTGTTCAAGTGTGTACATGTTTGTACAATTGTGTTTAAGTTTGTACAAGGTTGTACAAATGTGTACAAGGGTGTACAAAAGTGTTCAAGGGTGCACAAGTTTGTACAAGGGTGTACAAGTGTGTACAAGCTTGTACAAGTGTGTACAAGCTTGTACAAGTGTGTACAAGCTTGTACAAGTGTGTACAAGGGTGTACAGGTTTGTACAAGGTTGTACAAGTGTGTACAAGGGTGTACAAGTATGTACAAGAATGTAAAATTTTGTACAAGTGTGTACAAGGGTGTACAAGTGTGTACAAGGTTGTAAAAGTGTGTACAAGGTTTTACAATTGTGTACAAGGTTGTACAAGTGTGTACAAGGTTGTACAAGTGTGTACGAGGTTGTACAAGTGTGTACAAGGTTGTACAAGTGTGTACAAGGTTGTACAAGTGTGTACAAGGTTGTACAAGTGTACACAAGTTTGTACAAGTGTGTACAAGTTTGTACAAGTGTGTACAAGTTTGTACAAGTGTGTACAAGTTTGTACAAGGTTGTACAAATGTGTACAAGGGTGTACAAAAGTGTACAAGGGTGCACAAGTTTGTACAAGGGTGTACAAGTGTGTACAAGGGTGTACAAGTGTGTACAAGGTTGTACAAGTGTGTACAAGGTTGCACAAGTGTGTACAAGAGTGTACAATCGTGTACAAGCTTGTACAAGTGTGTACAAGGGTGTACAGGTTTGTACAAGGTTGTACAAGTGTGTACAAGGTTGTACAAGTGTGTACAAGGGTGTACAAGTTTGTACAAGGTTGTACAAGTGTGTACAAGGGTGTACAAGTTTGTACAAGTGTGTACAAGTTTGTACAAGTGTGTACAAGTTTGTACAAGTTTGTACAAATGTATACAAGGGTGTACAAAAGTGTACAAGGGTGCACAAGTTTGTACAAGGGTGTACAAGTGTGTACAAGCTTGTACAAGTGTGTACAAGCTTGTACAAGTGTGTACAAGGGTGTACAGGTTTGTACAATTTTGTACAAGTGTTTACAAGGGTGTACAAGTATGTACAAGAATGTACAAGTTTGTACAAGTGTGTACAAGTTTGTAAAAGGTTGTACATGTGTGTACAAGGGTGTACAAGTGTGTACAAGGGTGCACAAGTGTGTACAAGGGTGTACAATCGTGTACAAGCTTGTACAAGTGTGTACAAGGGTGTACAGGTTTGTACAAGGTTGTACAAGTGTGTACAAGGGTGTACAAATGTATACAAGGATGTAAAAGTTTGTACAAGGTTGTACAAGTAAGTACAAGTTTGTACAAGAATGTACAAGTGTGTACAAGGTTTTACAATTGTGTAAAAGGTTGTACAAGTGTGTACAAGGTTGTACAAGTGTGTACAAGCTTGTACAAGTGTGTACAAGGTTGTACAAGTGTGTACAAGGTTGTACAAGTGTGTACAAGGTTGTACAAGTGTGTACAAGCTTGTACAAGTGTGTACAAGGTTGTACAAGTGTGTACAAGGTTGTTCAAGTGTGTACATGTTTGTACAAGTGTGTTTAAGTTTGTACAAGGTTGTACAAATGTGTACAAGGGTGTACAAAAGTGTTCAAGGGTGCACAAGTTTGTACAAGGGTGTACAAGTGTGTACAAGCTTGTACAAGTGTGTACAAGCTTGTACAAGTGTGTACAAGCTTGTACAAGTGTGTACAAGGGTGTACAGGTTTGTACAAGGTTGTACAAGTGTGTACAAGGGTGTACAAGTATGTACAAGAATGTAAAATTTTGTACAAGTGTGTACAAGGGTGTACCAGTGTGTGCAAGGTTGTACAAGTGTGTACAAGGTTTTACAATTGTGTACAAGGTTGTACAAGTGTGTACAAGGTTGTACAAGTGTGTACGAGGTTGTACAAGTGTGTACAAGGTTGTACAAGTGTGTACAAGGTTGTACAAGTGTGTACAAGGTTGTACAAGTGTACACAAGTTTGTACAAGTGTGTACAAGTTTGTACAAGTGTGTACAAGTTTGTACAAGGTTGTACAAATGTGTACAAGGGTGTACAAAAGTGTACAAGGGTGCACAAGTTTGTACAAGGGTGTACAAGTGTGTACAAGCTTGTACAAGTGTGTACAAGCTTGTACAAGTGTGTACAAGCTTGTACAAGTGTGTACAAGGGTGTACAGGTTTGTACAAGGTTGTACAAGTGTGTACAAGGGTGTACAAGTATGTAAAGAATGTACAATTATGTACAAGTGTGTACAAGTTTGTAAAAGGTTGTACAAGTGTGTACAAGGGTGTACAAGTGTGTACAAGGTTGTACAAGTGTGTACAAGCTTGAACAAGTGTGTACAAGGTTGTACAATTGTGTACAAGGTTGTACAAGTGTGTACAAGGTTGCACAAGTGTGTACAAGAGTGTACAATCGTGTACAAGCTTGTACAAGTGTGTACAAGGGTGTACAGGTTTGTACAAGGTTGTACAAGTGTGTACAAGGTTGTACAAGTGTGTACAAGGCTGTATAAGTGTGTACAAGGGTGTACAAGTTTGTACAAGTGTGTACAAGTTTGTACAAGTGTGTACAAGTTTGTACAAGTTTGTACAAATGTATACAAGGGTGTACAAAAGTGTACAAGGGTGCACCCCTTGTGCACCAACCAAGCTTGTGCACAAGTGTGTACAAGCTTGTACAAGTGTGTACAAGGGTGTACAGGTTTGTACAAGTCTGTACAAGTGTTTACAAGGGTGTACAAGTATGTACAAGAATGTACAAGTTTGTACAAGTGTGTACAAGTTTGTAAAAGGTTGTACATGTGTGTACAAGGGTGTACAAGTGTGTACAAGGGTGCACAAGTGTGTACAAGGGTGTACAATCGTGTACAAGCTTGTACAAGTGTGTACAAGGGTGTACAGGTTTGTACAAGGTTGTACAAGTGTGTACAAGGGTGTACAAATGTATACAAGGATGTAAAAGTTTGTACAAGTGTGTACAAGTTTGTACAAGGTTGTACAAGTAAGTACAAGTTTGTACAAGAATGTACAAGTGTGTACAAGGTTTTACAATTGTGTAAAAGGTTGTACAAGTGTGTACAAGCTTGTACAAGTGTGTACAAGGTTGTACAAGTGTGTACAAGGTTGTACAAGTGTGTACAAGCTTGTACAAGTGTGTACAAGGTTGTACAAGTGTGTACAAGGTTGTTCAAGTGTGTACATGTTTGTACAAGTGTGTTTAAGTTTGTACAAGGTTGTACAAATGTGTACAAGGGTGTACAAAAGTGTTCAAGGGTGCACAAGTTTGTACAAGGGTGTACAAGTGTGTACAAGCTTGTACAAGTGTGTACAAGCTTGTACAAGTGTGTACAAGCTTGTACAAGTGTGTACAAGGGTGTACAGGTTTGTACAAGGTTGTACAAGTGTGTACAAGGGTGTACAAGGTTTTTCAATTGTGTACAAGGTTGTACAAGTGTGTACAAGGTTGTACAAGTGTGTAAAAGGTTGTACAAGTGTGTACAAGGTTGTACAAGTGTGTAAAAGGTTGTACAAGTGTGTACAAGGTTGTACAAGTGTGTACAAGGTTGTACAAGTGTACACAAGTTTGTACAAGTGTGTACAAGTTTGTACAAGTGTGTACAAGTTTGTACAAGGTTGTACAAATGTGTACAAGGGTGTACAAAAGTGTACAAGGGTGCACAAGTTTGTACAAGGGTGTACAAGTGTGTACAAGCTTGTACAAGTGTGTACAAGCTTGTACAAGTGTGTACAAGGGTGTACAGGTTTGTACAAGGTTGTACAAGTGTGTACAAGGGTGTACAAGTATGTACAAGAATGTACAATTTTGTACAAGTGTGTACAAGTTTGTAAAAGGTTGTACAAGTGTGTACAAGGGTGTACAAGTGTGTACAAGGTTGTACAAGTGTGTACAAGCTTGAACAAGTGTGTACAAGGTTGTACAAGTGTGTACAAGGTTGTACAAGTGTGTACAAGGTTGTACAAGTGTGTACAAGGTTGCACAAGTGTGTACAAGAGTGTACAATCGTGTACAAGCTTGTACAAGTGTGTACAAGGGTGTACAGGTTTGTACAAGGTTGTACAAGTGTGTACAAGGTTGTACAAGTGTGTACAAGGGTGTACAAGTTTGTACAAGTGTGTACAAGTGTGTACAAGTTTGTAAAAGGTTGTACAAGTGTGTACAAGGGTGTACAAGTGTGTACAAGGTTGTACAAGTGTGTACAAGCTTGAACAAGTGTGTACAAGGTTGTACAAGTGTGTACAAGGTTGTACAAGTGTGTACAAGGTTGCACAAGTGTGTACAAGAGTGTACAATCGTGTACAAGCTTGTACAAGTGTGTACAAGGGTGTACAGGTTTGTACAAGCTTGTACAAGTGTGTACAAGGGTGTACAGGTTTGTACAATTTTGTACAAGTGTTACAAGGGTGTACAAGTATGTACAAGAATGTACAAGTTTGTACAAGTGTGTACAAGTTTGTAAAAGGTTGTACATGTGTGTACAAGGGTGTACAAAAGTGTACAAGGGTGCACAAGTTTGTACAAGGGTGTACAAGTGTGTACAAGCTTGTACAAGTGTGTACAAGCTTGTACAAGTGTGTACAAGGGTGTACAGGTTTGTACAATTTTGTACAAATGTTTACAAGGGTGTACAAGTATGTACAAGAATGTACAAGTTTGTAAAAGGTTGTACAAGTGTGTACAAGGGTGTACAAGTGTGTACAAGGTTGTACAAGTGTGTACAAGCTTGAACAAGTGTGTACAAGGTTGTACAATTGTGTACAAGGTTGTACAAGTGTGTACAAGGTTGCACAAGTGTGTACAAGAGTGTACAATCGTGTACAAGCTTGTACAAGTGTGTACAAGGGTGTACAGGTTTGTACAAGGTTGTACAAGTGTGTACAAGGTTGTACAAGTGTGTACAAGGTTGTACAAGTGTGTACAAGGGTGTAGAAGTTTGTACAAGTGTGTACAAGTTTGTACAAGTGTGTACAAGTTTGTACAAGTTTGTACAAATGTATACAAGGGTGTACAAAAGTGTACAAGGGTGCACCCCTTGTGCACCAACCAAGCTTGTGCACAAGTGTGTACAAGCTTGTACAAGTGTGTACAAGGGTGTACAGGTTTGTACAAGTCTGTACAAGTGTTTACAAGGGTGTACAAGTATGTACAAGAATGTACAAGTTTGTACAAGTGTGTACAAGTTTGTAAAAGGTTGTACAAGTGTGTACAAGGGTGTACAAGTGTGTACAAGGGTGCACAAGTGTGTACAAGGGTGTACAATCGTGTACAAGCTTGTACAAGTGTGTACAAGGGTGTACAGGTTTGTACAAGGTTGTACAAGTGTGTACAAGGTTGTACAAGTGTGTACAAGTTTGTAAAAGGTTGTACATGTGTGTACAAGGGTGTACAAGTGTGTACAAGGGTGCACAAGTGTGTACAAGGGTGTACAAGTGTGTACAAGCTTGTACAAGTGTGTACAAGCTTGTACAAGTGTGTACAAGGGTGTACAGGTTTGTACAATTTTGTACAAGTGTTTACAAGGGTGTACAAGTATGTACAAGAATGTACAAGTTTGTACAAGTGTGTACAAGTTTGTAAAAGGTTGTACATGTGTGTACAAGGGTGTACAAGTGTGTACAAGGGTGCACAAGTGTGTACAAGGGTGTACAATCGTGTACAAGCTTGTACAAGTGTGTACAAGGGTGTACAGGTTTGTACAAGGTTGTACAAGTGTGTACAAGGGTGTACAAATGTATACAAGGATGTAAAAGTTTGTACAAGTGTGTACAAGTTTGTACAAGGTTGTACAAGTAAGTACAAGTTTGTACAACAATGTACAAGTGTGTACAAGGTTTTACAATTGTGTAAAATGTTGTACAAGTGTGTACAAGGTTGTACAAGTGTGTACAAGCTTGTACAAGTGTGTACAAGGTTGTACAAGTGTGTACAAGGTTGTACAAGTGTGTACAAGGTTGTACAAGTGTGTACAAGGTTGTACAAGTGTGTACAAGTTTGTACAAGTGTGTACAAGTTTGTACAAGGTTGTACAAATGTGTACAAGGGTGTACAAAAGTGTACAAGGGTGCACAAGTTTGTACAAGGGTGTACAAGTGTGTACAAGCTTGTACAAGTGTGTACAAGCTTGTACAAGGGTTTACAGGTTTGTACAAGGTTGTACAAGTGTGTACAAGGTTGTACAAGTATGTACAAGAATGTACAAGTTTGTACAAGTGTGTACAAGTTTGTAAAAGGTTGTACAAGTGTGTACAAGGGTGTACAAATGTGTACAAGGATGTAAAAGTGTGTACAAGTGTGTACAAGTTTGTACAAGGTTGTACAAGTGTGTACAAGTTTGTACAAGGTTGTACAAATTTGTACAAGTGTGTACAAGGTTGTACAAGTGTGTACAAGGGTGTACAAGTTTGTACAAGTGTGTACAAGTTTGTACAAGGTTGTACACGTGTGTACAAGGTTTTACAATTGTGTACAAGGTTGTACAAGTGTGTACAAGGTTGTACAAGTGTGTACAAGGTTGTACAAGTGTGTACAAGGTTGTACAAGTGTGTACAAGGTTGTACAAGTGTGTACAAGGTTGTACAAGTGTGTACAAGGTTGTACAAGTGTACACAAGTTTGTACAAGTGTGTACAAATTTGTACAAGTGTGTACAAGTTTGTACAAGTTTGTACAAATGTGTACAAGGGTGTACAAAAGTGTACAAGGGTGCACAAGTTTGTACAAGGGTGTACAAGTGTGTACAAGGGTGTACAAGTATGTACAAGAATGTACAATTTTGTACAAGTGTGTACAAGTTTGTAAAAGGTTGTACAAGTGTGTACAAGGGTGTACAAGTGTGTACAAGGTTGTACAAGTGTGTACAAGCTTGAACAAGTGTGTACAAGGTTGTACAATTGTGTACAAGGTTGTACAAGTGTGTACAAGGTTGCACAAGTGTGTACAAGAGTGTACAATCGTGTACAAGCTTGTACAAGTGTGTACAAGGGTGTACAGGTTTGTACAAGGTTGTACAAGTGTGTACAAGGTTGTACAAGTGTGTACAAGGTTGTACAAGTGTGTACAAGGGTGTACAAGTTTGTACAAGTGTGTACAAGTTTGTACAAGTGTGTACAAGTTTGTACAAGTTTGTACAAATGTATACAAGGGTGTACAAAAGTGTACAAGGGTGCACCCCTTGTGCACCAACCAAGCTTGTGCACAAGTGTGTACAAGCTTGTACAAGTGTGTACAAGGGTGTACAGGTTTGTACAAGTCTGTACAAGTGTTTACAAGGGTGTACAAGTATGTACAAGAATGTACAAGTTTGTACAAGTGTGTACAAGTTTGTAAAAGGTTGTACAAGTGTGTACAAGGGTGTACAAGTGTGTACAAGGGTGCACAAGTGTGTACAAGGGTGTACAATCGTGTACAAGCTTGTACAAGTGTGTACAAGGGTGTACAGGTTTGTACAAGGTTGTACAAGTGTGTACAAGGTTGTACAAGTGTGTACAAGCTTGTACAAGTGTGTACAAGGTTGTACAAGTGTGTACAAGGTTGTACAAGTGTGTACAAGCTTGTACAAGTGTGTACAAGGTTTGTGCAAGTGTGTACAAGGTTGTTCAAGTGTGTACATGTTTGTACAATTGTGTTTAAGTTTGTACAAGGTTGTACAAATGTGTACAAGGGTGTACAAAAGTGTTCAAGGGTGCACAAGTTTGTACAAGGGTGTACAAGTGTGTACAAGCTTGTACAAGTGTGTACAAGCTTGTACAAGTGTGTACAAGCTTGTACAAGTGTGTACAAGGGTGTACAGGTTTGTACAAGGTTGTACAAGTGTGTACAAGGGTGTACAAGTATGTACAAGAATGTAAAATTTTGTACAAGTGTGTACAAGGGTGTACAAGTGTGTACAAGGTTGTAAAAGTGTGTACAAGGTTTTACAATTGTGTACAAGGTTGTACAAGTGTGTACAAGGTTGTACAAGTGTGTACGAGGTTGTACAAGTGTGTACAAGGTTGTACAAGTGTGTACAAGGTTGTACAAGTGTGTACAAG
This sequence comes from Macrosteles quadrilineatus, assembly GCF_028750875.1. NCBI lineage: Eukaryota > Metazoa > Arthropoda > Insecta > Hemiptera > Cicadellidae > Macrosteles > Macrosteles quadrilineatus. The sequence continues at coordinate 66,415 of NW_026542960.1, forward strand.
GTTGTACAAGTGTACACAAGTTTGTACAAGGTTGTACAAGTGTACACAAGTTTGTACAAGTGTGTACAAGTTTGTACAAGTGTGTACAAGTTTGTACAAGGTTGTACAAATGTGTACAAGGGTGTACAAAAGTGTACAAGGGTGCACAAGTTTGTACAAGGGTGTACAAGTGTGTACAAGCTTGTACAAGTGTGTACAAGCTTGTACAAGTGTGTACAAGGGTGTACAGGTTTGTACAAGGTTGTACAAGTGTGTACAAGGGTGTACAAGTATGTACAAGAATGTACAATTTTGTACAAGTGTGTACAAGTTTGTAAAAGGTTGTACAAGTGTGTACAAGGGTGTACAAGTGTGTACAAGGTTGTACAAGTGTGTACAAGCTTGAACAAGTGTGTACAAGGTTGTACAAGTGTGTACAAGGTTGTACAAGTGTGTACAAGGTTGCACAAGTGTGTACAAGAGTGTACAATCGTGTACAAGCTTGTACAAGTGTGTACAAGGGTGTACAGGTTTGTACAAGGTTGTACAAGTGTGTACAAGGTTGTACAAGTGTGTACAAGGGTGTACAAGTTTGTACAAGGTTGTACAAGTGTGTACAAGGGTGTACAAGTTTGTACAAGTGTGTACAAGTTTGTACAAGTGTGTACAAGTTTGTACAAGTTTGTACAAATGTATACAAGGGTGTACAAAAGTGTACAAGGGTGCACAAGTTTGTACAAGGGTGTACAAGTGTGTACAAGCTTGTACAAGTGTGTACAAGCTTGTACAAGTGTGTACAAGGGTGTACAGGTTTGTACAATTTTGTACAAGTGTTTACAAGGGTGTACAAGTATGTACAAGAATGTACAAGTTTGTACAAGTGTGTACAAGTTTGTAAAAGGTTGTACATGTGTGTACAAGGGTGTACAAGTGTGTACAAGGGTGCACAAGTGTGTACAAGGGTGTACAATCGTGTACAAGCTTGTACAAGTGTGTACAAGGGTGTACAGGTTTGTACAAGGTTGTACAAGTGTGTACAAGGGTGTACAAATGTATACAAGGATGTAAAAGTTTGTACAAGGTTGTACAAGTAAGTACAAGTTTGTACAAGAATGTACAAGTGTGTACAAGGTTTTACAATTGTGTAAAAGGTTGTACAAGTGTGTACAAGGTTGTACAAGTGTGTACAAGCTTGTACAAGTGTGTACAAGGTTGTACAAGTGTGTACAAGGTTGTACAAGTGTGTACAAGGTTGTACAAGTGTGTACAAGCTTGTACAAGTGTGTACAAGGTTGTACAAGTGTGTACAAGGTTGTTCAAGTGTGTACATGTTTGTACAAGTGTGTTTAAGTTTGTACAAGGTTGTACAAATGTGTACAAGGGTGTACAAAAGTGTTCAAGGGTGCACAAGTTTGTACAAGGGTGTACAAGTGTGTACAAGCTTGTACAAGTGTGTACAAGCTTGTACAAGTGTGTACAAGGGTGTACAAGGTTTTTCAATTGTGTACAAGGTTGTACAAGTGTGTACAAGGTTGTACAAGTGTGTACGAGGTTGTACAAGTGTGTACGAGGTTGTACAAGTGTGTACAAGGTTGTACAAGTGTGTAAAAGGTTGTACAAGTGTGTACAAGGTTGTACAAGTGTGTAAAAGGTTGTACAAGTGTGTACAAGGTTGTACAAGTGTACACAAGTTTGTACAAGTGTGTACAAGTTTGTACAAGTGTGTACAAGTTTGTACAAGGTTGTACAAATGTGTACAAGGGTGTACAAAAGTGTACAAGGGTGCACAAGTTTGTACAAGGGTGTACAAGTGTGTACAAGCTTGTACAAGTGTGTACAAGCTTGTACAAGTGTGTACAAGGGTGTACAGGTTTGTACAAGGTTGTACAAGTGTGTACAAGGTTGTACAAGTGTGTACGAGGTTGTACAAGTGTGTACAAGGTTGTACAAGTGTGTACAAGGTTGTACAAGTGTGTACAAGGTTGTACAAGTGTACACAAGTTTGTACAAGTGTGTACAAGTTTGTACAAGTGTGTACAAGTTTGTACAAGGTTGTACAAATGTGTACAAGAATGTACAAAAGTGTACAAGGGTGCACAAGTTTGTACAAGGGTGTACAAGTGTGTACAAGCTTGTACAAGTGTGTACAAGCTTGTACAAGTGTGTACAAGCTTGTACAAGTGTGTACAAGGGTGTACAGGTTTGTACAAGGTTGTACAAGTGTGTACAAGGGTGTACAAGTATGTAAAGAATGTACAATTTTGTACAAGTGTGTACAAGTTTGTAAAAGGTTGTACAAGTGTGTACAAGGGTGTACAAGTGTGTACAAGGTTGTACAAGTGTGTACAAGCTTGAACAAGTGTGTACAAGGTTGTACAAGTGTGTACAAGGTTGTACAAGTGTGTACAAGGTTGCACAAGTGTGTACAAGAGTGTACAATCGTGTACAAGCTTGTACAAGTGTGTACAAGGGTGTACAGGTTTGTACAAGGTTGTACAAGTGTGTACAAGGTTGTACAAGTGTGTACAAGGGTGTACAAGTTTGTACAAGTGTGTACAAGTTTGTACAAGTCTGTACAAGTTTGTACAAGTTTGTACAAATGTATACAAGGGTGTACAAAAGTGTACAAGGGTGCACAAGTTTGTACAAGGGTGTACAAGTGTGTACAAGCTTGTACAAGTGTGTACAAGCTTGTACAAGTGTGTACAAGGGTGTACAGGTTTGTACAATTTTGTACAAGTGTTTACAAGGGTGTACAAGTATGTACAAGAATGTACAAGTTTGTACAAGTGTGTACAAGTTTGTAAAAGGTTGTACATGTGTGTACAAGGGTGTACAAGTGTGTACAAGGGTGCACAAGTGTGTACAAGGGTGTACAATCGTGTACAAGCTTGTACAAGTGTGTACAAGGGTGTACAGGTTTGTACAAGGTTGTACAAGTGTGTACAAGGGTGTACAAATGTATACAAGGATGTAAAAGTTTGTACAAGTGTGTACAAGTTTGTACAAGGTTGTACAAGTAAGTACAAGTTTGTACAAGAATGTACAAGTGTGTACAAGGTTTTACAATTGTGTAAAAGGTTGTACAAGTGTGTACAAGCTTGTACAAGTGTGTACAAGGTTGTACAAGTGTGTACAAGGTTGTACAAGTGTGTACAAGCTTGTACAAGTGTGTACAAGGTTGTACAAGTGTGTACAAGGTTGTTCAAGTGTGTACATGTTTGTACAAGTGTGTTTAAGTTTGTACAAGGTTGTACAAATGTGTACAAGGGTGTACAAAAGTGTTCAAGGGTGCACAAGTTTGTACAAGGGTGTACAAGTGTGTACAAGCTTGTACAAGTGTGTACAAGCTTGTACAAGTGTGTACAAGCTTGTACAAGTGTGTACAAGCTTGTACAAGTGTGTACAAGCTTGTACAAGTGTGTACAAGCTTGTACAAGTGTGTACAAGGGTGTACAGGTTTGTACAAGGTTGTACAAGTGTGTACAAGGGTGTACAAGGTTTTTCAATTGTGTACAAGGTTGTACAAGTGTGTACAAGGTTGTACAAGTGTGTACGAGGTTGTACAAGTGTGTACAAGGTTGTACAAGTGTGTAAAAGGTTGTACAAGTGTGTACAAGGTTGTACAAGTGTGTAAAAGGTTGTACAAGTGTGTACAAGGTTGTACAAGTGTACACAAGTTTGTACAAGTGTGTACAAGTTTGTACAAGTGTGTACAAGTTTGTACAAGGTTGTACAAATGTGTACAAGGGTGTACAAAAGTGTACAAGGGTGCACAAGTTTGTACAAGGGTGTACAAGTGTGTACAAGCTTGTACAAGTGTGTACAAGCTTGTACAAGTGTGTACAAGGGTGTACAGGTTTGTACAAGGTTGTACAAGTGTGTACAAGGGTGTACAAGTATGTACAAGAATGTACAATTTTGTACAAGTGTGTACAAGTTTGTAAAAGGTTGTACAAGTGTGTACAAGGGTGTACAAGTGTGTACAAGGTTGTACAAGTGTGTACAAGCTTGAACAAGTGTGTACAAGGTTGTACAAGTGTGTACAAGGTTGTACAAGTGTGTACAAGGTTGCACAAGTGTGTACAAGAGTGTACAATCGTGTACAAGCTTGTACAAGTGTGTACAAGGGTGTACAGGTTTGTACAAGGTTGTACAAGTGTGTACAAGTGTGTACAAGTTTGTAAAAGGTTGTACAAGTGTGTACAAGGGTGTACAAGTGTGTACAAGGTTGTACAAGTGTGTACAAGCTTGAACAAGTGTGTACAAGGTTGTACAAGTGTGTACAAGGTTGTACAAGTGTGTACAAGGTTGCACAAGTGTGTACAAGAGTGTACAATCGTGTACAAGCTTGTACAAGTGTGTACAAGGGTGTACAGGTTTGTACAAGCTTGTACAAGTGTGTACAAGGGTGTACAGGTTTGTACAATTTTGTACAAGTGTTACAAGGGTGTACAAGTATGTACAAGAATGTACAAGTTTGTACAAGTGTGTACAAGTTTGTAAAAGGTTGTACATGTGTGTACAAGGGTGTACAAAAGTGTACAAGGGTGCACAAGTTTGTACAAGGGTGTACAAGTGTGTACAAGCTTGTACAAGTGTGTACAAGCTTGTACAAGTGTGTACAAGGGTGTACAGGTTTGTACAATTTTGTACAAGTGTTTACAAGGGTGTACAAGTATGTACAAGAATGTACAAGTTTGTAAAAGGTTGTACAAGTGTGTACAAGGGTGTACAAGTGTGTACAAGGTTGTACAAGTGTGTACAAGCTTGAACAAGTGTGTACAAGGTTGTACAATTGTGTACAAGGTTGTACAAGTGTGTACAAGGTTGCACAAGTGTGTACAAGAGTGTACAATCGTGTACAAGCTTGTACAAGTGTGTACAAGAGTGTACAGGTTTGTACAAGTTTGTACAAGTGTGTAGAAGGTTGTACAAGTGTGTACAAGGTTGTACAAGTGTGTACAAGGGTGTAGAAGTTTGTACAAGTGTGTACAAGTTTGTACAAGTGTGTACAAGTTTGTAAAAGGTTGTACAAGTGTGTACAAGGGTGTACAAGTGTGTACAAGGGTGCACAAGTGTGTACAAGGGTGTACAAAAGTGTACAAGGGTGCACCCCTTGTGCACCAACCAAGCTTGTGCACAAGTGTGTACAAGCTTGTACAAGTGTGTACAAGGGTGTACAGGTTTGTACAAGTCTGTACAAGTGTTTACAAGGGTGTACAAGTATGTACAAGAATGTACAAGTTTGTACAAGTGTGTACAAGTTTGTAAAAGGTTGTACAAGTGTGTACAAGGGTGTACAAGTGTGTACAAGGGTGCACAAGTGTGTACAAGGGTGTACAATCGTGTACAAGCTTGTACAAGTGTGTACAAGGGTGTACAGGTTTGTACAAGGTTGTACAAGTGTGTACAAGGTTGTACAAGTGTGTACAAGCTTGTACAAGTGTGTACAAGGTTGTACAAGTGTGTACAAGGTTGTACAAGTGTGTACAAGCTTGTACAAGTGTGTACAAGGTTTGTACAAGTGTGTACAAGGTTGTTCAAGTGTGTACATGTTTGTACAATTGTGTTTAAGTTTGTACAAGGTTGTACAAATGTGTACAAGGGTGTACAAAAGTGTTCAAGGGTGCACAAGTTTGTACAAGGGTGTACAAGTGTGTACAAGCTTGTACAAGTGTGTAAAAGCTTGTACGAGTGTGTACAAGCTTGTACAAGTGTGTACAAGGGTGTACAGGTTTGTACAAGGTTGTACAAGTGTGTACAAGGGTGTACAAGTATGTACAAGAATGTAAAATTTTGTACAAGTGTGTACAAGGGTGTACAAGTGTGTACAAGGTTGTAAAAGTGTGTACAAGGTTTTACAATTGTGTACAAGGTTGTACAAGTGTGTACAAGGTTGTACAAGTGTGTACGAGGTTGTACAAGTGTATACAAGGTTGTACAAGTGTGTACAAGGTTGTACAAGTGTGTACAAGGTTGTACAAGTGTACACAAGTTTGTACAAGTGTGTACAAGTTTGTACAAGTGTGTACAAGTTTGTACAAGGTTGTACAAATGTGTACAAGGGTGTACAAAAGTGTACAAGGGTGCACAAGTTTGTACAAGGGTGTACAAGTGTGTACAAGCTTGTACAAGTGTGTACAAGCTTGTACAAGTGTGTACAAGGGTGTACAGGTTTGTACAAGGTTGTACAAGTGTGTACAAGGGTGTACAAGTATGTACAAGAATGTACAATTTTGTACAAGTGTGTACAAGTTTGTAAAAGGTTGTACAAGTGTGTACAAGGGTGTACAAGTGTGTACAAGGTTGTACAAGTGTGTACAAGCTTGAACAAGTGTGTACAAGGTTGTACAAGTGTGTACAAGGTTGTACAAGTGTGTACAAGGTTGCACAAGTGTGTACAAGAGTGTACAATCGTGTACAAGCTTGTACAAGTGTGTACAAGGGTGTACAGGTTTGTACAAGGTTGTACAAGTGTGTACAAGGTTGTACAAGTGTGTACAAGGGTGTACAAGTTTGTACAAGGTTGTACAAGTGTGTACAAGGGTGTACAAGTTTGTACAAGTGTGTACAAGTTTGTACAAGTGTGTACAAGTTTGTACAAGTTTGTACAAATGTATACAAGGGTGTACAAAAGTGTACAAGGGTGCACAAGTTTGTACAAGGGTGTACAAGTGTGTACAAGCTTGTACAAGTGTGTACAAGCTTGTACAAGTGTGTACAAGGGTGTACAGGTTTGTACAATTTTGTACAAGTGTTTACAAGGGTGTACAAGTATGTACAAGAATGTACAAGTTTGTACAAGTGTGTACAAGTTTGTAAAAGGTTGTACATGTGTGTACAAGGGTGTACAAGTGTGTACAAGGGTGCACAAGTGTGTACAAGGGTGTACAAGTGTGTACAAGGGTGTACAATCGTGTACAAGCTTGTACAAGTGTGTACAAGGGTGTACAGGTTTGTACAAGGTTGTACAAGTGTGTACAAGGGTGTACAAATGTATACAAGGATGTAAAAGTTTGTACAAGTGTGTACAAGTTTGTACAAGGTTGTACAAGTAAGTACAAGTTTGTACAAGAATGTACAAGTGTGTACAAGGTTTTACAATTGTGTAAAAGGTTGTACAAGTGTGTACAAGCTTGTACAAGTGTGTACAAGGTTGTACAAGTGTGTACAAGGTTGTACAAGTGTGTACAAGCTTGTACAAGTGTGTACAAGGTTGTACAAGTGTGTACAAGGTTGTTCAAGTGTGTACATGTTTGTACAAGTTTGTTTAAGTTTGTCCAAGGTTGTACAAATGTGTACAAGGGTGTACAAAAGTGTTCAAGGGTGCACAAGTTTGTACAAGGGTGTACAAGTGTGTACAAGCTTGTACAAGTGTGTACAAGCTTGTACAAGTGTGTACAAGCTTGTACAAGTGTGTACAAGGGTGTACAGGTTTGTACAAGGTTGTACAAGTGTGAACAAGGGTGTACAAGGTTTTTCAATTGTGTACAAGGTTGTACAAGTGTGTACAAGGTTGTACAAGTGTGTACGAGGTTGTACAAGTGTGTACAAGGTTGTACAAGTGTGTAAAAGGTTGTACAAGTGTGTACAAGGTTGTACAAGTGTGTAAAAGGTTGTACAAGTGTGTACAAGGTTGTACAAGTGTACACAAGTTTGTACAAGTGTGTACAAGTTTGTACAAGTGTGTACAAGTTTGTACAAGGTTGTACAAATGTGTACAAGGGTGTACAAAAGTGTACAAGGGTGCACAAGTTTGTACAAGGGTGTACAAGTGTGTACAAGCTTGTACAAGTGTGTACAAGCTTGTACAAGTGTGTACAAGGGTGTACAGGTTTGTACAAGGTTGTACAAGTGTGTACAAGGGTGTACAAGTATGTACAAGAATGTACAATTTTGTACAAGTGTGTACAAGTTTGTAAAAGGTTGTACAAGTGTGTACAAGGGTGTACAAGTGTGTACAAGGTTGTACAAGTGTGTACAAGCTTGAACAAGTGTGTACAAGGTTGTACAAGTGTGTACAAGGTTGTACAAGTGTGTACAAGGTTGCACAAGTGTGTACAAGAGTGTACAATCGTGTACAAGCTTGTACAAGTGTGTACAAGGGTGTACAGGTTTGTACAAGGTTGTACAAGTGTGTACAAGGTTGTACAAGTGTGTACAAGGGTGTACAAGTTTGTACAAGTGTGTACAAGTTTGTACAAGTGTGTACAAGTTTGTACAAGTTTGTACAAATGTATACAAGGGTGTACAAAAGTGTACAAGGGTGCACAAGTTTGTACAAGGGTGTACAAGTGTGTACAAGCTTGTACAAGTGTGTACAAGCTTGTACAAGTGTGTACAAGGGTGTACAGGTTTGTACAATTTTGTACAAGTGTTTACAAGGGTGTACAAGTATGTACAAGAATGTACAAGTTTGTACAAGTGTGTACAAGTTTGTAAAAGGTTGTACATGTGTGTACAAGGGTGTACAAGTGTGTACAAGGGTGCACAAGTGTGTACAAGGGTGTACCATCGTGTACAAGCTTGTACAAGTGTGTACAAGGGTGTACAGGTTTGTACAAGGTTGTACAAGTGTGTACAAGGGTGTACAAATGTGTACAAGGATCTAAAAGTTTGTACAAGTGTGTACAAGTTTGTACAAGGTTGTACAAGTAAGTACAAGTTTGTACAAGAATGTACAAGTGTGTACAAGGTTTTACAATTGTGTAAAAGGTTGTACAAGTGTGTACAAGGTTGTACAAGTTTGTACAAGCTTGTACAAGTGTGTACAAGGTTGTACAAGTGTGTACAAGGTTGTACAAGTGTGTACAAGCTTGTACAAGTGTGTACAAGGTTGTACAAGTGTGTACAAGGTTGTTCAAGTGTGTACATGTTTGTACAAGTGTGTTTAAGTTTGTACAAGGTTGTACAAATGTGTACAAGGGTGTACAAAAGTGTTCAAGGGTGCACAAGTTTGTACAAGGGTGTACAAGTGTGTACAAGCTTGTACAAGTGTGTACAAGGGTGTACAGGTTTGTACAAGGTTGTACAAGTGTGTACAAGGGTGTACAAGTATGTACAAGAATGTAAAATTTTGTACAAGTGTGTACAAGGGTGTACAAGTGTGTACAAGGTTGTACAAGTGTGTACAAGGTTTTACAATTGTGTACAAGGTTGTACAAGTGTGTACAAGGTTGTACAAGTGTGTACGAGGTTGTACAAGTGTGTACAAGGTTGTACAAGTGTGTACAAGGTTGTACAAGTGTGTACAAGGTTGTACAAGTGTACACAAGTTTGTACAAGTGTGTACAAGTTTGTACAAGTGTGTACAAGTTTGTACAAGGTTGTACAAATGTGTACAAGGGTGTACAAAAGTATACAAGGGTGCACAAGTTTGTACAAGGGTGTACAAGTGTTTACAAGCTTGTACAAGTGTGTACAAGCTTGTACAAGTGTGTACAAGGGTGTACAGGTTTGTACAAGGTTGTACAAGTGTGTACAAGGGTGTACAAGTATGTACAAGAATGTACAATTTTGTACAAGTGTGTACAAGTTTGTAAAAGGTTGTACAAGTGTGTACAAGGGTGTACAAGTGTGTACAAGGTTGTACAAGTGTGTACAAGCTTGAACAAGTGTGTACAAGGTTGTACAAGTGTGTACAAGGTTGCACAAGTGTGTACAAGAGTGTACAATCGTGTACAAGCTTGTACAAGTGTGTACAAGGGTGTACAGGTTTGTACAAGGTTGTACAAGTGTGTACAAGGTTGTACAAGTGTGTACAAGGGTGTACAAGTTTGTACAAGGGTGTACAAGTGTGTACAAGCTTGTACAAGTGTGTACAAGCTTGTACAAGTGTGTACAAGGGTGTACAGGTTTGTACAATTTTGTACAAGTGTTTACAAGGGTGTACAAGTATGTACAAGAATGTACAAGTTTTTACAAGTGTGTACAAGTTTGTAAAAGGTTGTACATGTGTGTACAAGGGTGTACAAGTGTGTACAAGGGTGCACAAGTGTGTACAAGGGTGTACAATCGTGTACAAGCTTGTACAAGTGTGTACAAGGGTGTACAGGTTTGTACAAGGTTGTACAAGTGTGTACAAGGGTGTACAAATGTATACAAGGATGTAAAAGTTTGTACAAGTGTGTACAAGTTTGTACAAGGTTGTACAAGTAAGTACAAGTTTGTACAAGAATGTACAAGTGTGTACAAGGTTTTACAATTGTGTAAAAGGTTGTACAAGTGTGTACAAGGTTGTACAAGTGTGTACAAGCTTGTACAAGTGTGTACAAGGTTGTACAAGTGTGTACAAGGTTGTACAAGTGTATACAAGCTTGTACAAGTGTGTACAAGGTTGTACAAGTGTGTACAAGGTTGTTCAAGTGTGTACATGTTTGTACAAGAGTGTTTAAGTTTGTACAAGGTTGTACAAATGTGTACAAGGGTGTACAAAAGTGTTCAAGGGTGCTCAAGTTTGTACAAGAGTGTACAAGTGTGTACAAGCTTGTACAAGTGTGTACAAGCTTGTACAAGTGTGTACAAGGGTGTACAGGTTTGTACAAGGTTGTACAAGTGTGTACAAGGGTGTACAAGTATGTACAAGAATGTAAAATTTTGTACAAGTGTGTACAAGGGTGTACAATTGTGTACAAGGTTGTACAAGTGTGTACAAAGTTTTACAATTGTGTACAAGGTTGTACAAGTGTGTACAAGGTTGTACAAGTGTGTACGAGGTTGTACAAGTGTGTACAAGGTTGTACAAGTGTGTACGAGGTTGTACAAGTGTGTACAAGTTTGTACAAGTGTGTACAAGTTTGTACAAGGTTGTACAAATAAGACATCCCTCTAAATAACAAGACATCCCTCCAAATATTAAGACATCCCTCTAAATAACAAGACATTCCTCTAAATAACAAGACATCCCTCTAATAAACTAGACATTCCGCTAAATATTAAGACATCCCTCTAAATAACAAGACATCCCTCCAAATACCAAGACATCCCTCTAAATATTAAGACATCCCTCCAAATAACAAGACAACCCTTTAAAAAACAAGACATCCCTCTAAATAACAAGACATCCCTCTAAATAACAAGACATCCCTCTAAATATTAAGACATCCCTCCAAATAACAAGACATCCCTCTAAATATTAAGACATCCCTCTAAATAACAAGACATCCCTCTAAATATTAAGACATCCCTTTAAATAACAAGACATCTCTCTAAATAACAAGACATCCCTCTAAATAACAAGACATCCCACTAAATAACAAGACGTCCCTCTAAATAACAAGACATCCCTTTTAAATAACAAGACATTCCTCTAAATAACAAGACATCCCTCTAAATAACAAGACATCCCTCCAAATAAAAAGACATCCCTCTAAATAGCAAGACATCCCTCTAAATAACAAGACATCCCTCCAAATAACAAGATATCCCTCTAAATAACAAAACATTCCTCCAAATAACAAGACTTCCCTCCAAATAAGAAGACATCCCTCTAAATAACAAGACATCCCTCTAAATAACAAGACATCCCTCTAAATACCAAGACAACCCTCTAAAAAACAAGACATCCCTCCAAATAACAAGACAACCCTCTAAAAAACAAGACATCCCTCTAAATAAAAAGACATCTCTCCAAATAACAAGACATCCCTCTAAATAACAAGACATCCCACTAAAAAACAAGACATCCCTCTAATAAACTAGACATTCCGCTAAATATTAAGACATCCCTCTAAATAACAAGACATCCCTCTAAATAACAAGACATCCCTCCAAATATGAAGACATCCCTCTAAATAACAAGACATCCCTCTAAATATTAAGACATCCCTTCAAATAACAAGACATCCCTCTAAATAACAAGACATCCCTCTAAATAACAAGACATCCCTCTAAATAACAAGACATCCCTCTAAATAACAAGACATCCCTCTAAAAAACAAGACATCCCTCTAAATATTAAGACATCAATCTAAATAACAAGACATCCCTCCAAATAACAAGACAACCCTCTAAAAAACAAAAAAACCCTCTAAATAACAAGACATCTCTCTAAAAAACAAGACATCCCTCTAAATATCAAGACATCCCTCTAAATAACAAGACATCCATCTATATAACAAGACATTCCTCTAAATATTAAGACATCCCTCTAAATAACAAGACATACCTGTAAATAACAAGACATCCCTCTAAATAACAAGACATCCCATCTAAATTACAACACAACCCTCTAAAAAACAAGACATCCCTCCAAATAACAAGACAACCCTCTAAAAAACAAGACATCCCTCTAAATAACAAGACATCCCTCTAAATAACAAGACATCCCTCTAATAAACTAGACATTCCGCTAAATATTAAGACATCCCTCTAAATAACAAGACATCCCTCTAAATACCAAGACATCCCTCTAAATATTAAGACATCCCTCCAAATAACAAGACAACCCTTTAAAAAACAAGACATCCCTCTAAATAACAAGACATCCCTCTAAATAACAAGACATCCCTCTAAATATTAAGACATCCCTTCAAATAACAAGACATCCCTCTAAATATTAAGACATCCCTCTAAATAACAAGACATCCCTCTAAATATTAAGACATCCCTTTAAATAACAAGACATCTCTCTAAATAACAAGACATCCCTCTAAATAACAAGACATCCCACTAAATAACAAGACATCCCTCTAAATAACAAGACATCCCTTTTAAATAACAAGACATTCCTCTAAATAACAAGACATCCCTCTAAATAACAAGACATCCCTCCAAATAAAAAGACATCCCTCTAAATAGCAAGACATCCCTCTAATAAACAAGACATTCCGCTAAATATTAATACATCCCTCTAAATAACAAGACATCCCTCTAAATATTAAGACATCCCTTTAAATAACAAGACATCTCTCTAAATAACAAGACATCCCTCTTAATAACAAGACATCCCACTAAATAACAAGACATCCCTCTAAATAACAAGACATCCCTTTTAAATAACAAGACATTCCTCTAAATAACAAGACATCCCTCTAAATAACAAGACATCCCTCCAAATAAAAAGACATCCCTCTAAATAGCAAGACATCCCTGTAATAAACAAGACATTCCGCTAAATATTAAGACATCCCTCTAAATAACAAGACATCCCATCTAAATTACAAGACAACCCTCGAAAAAACAAGACATCCCTCCAAATAACAAGACAACCCTCTAAAAAACAAGACATCCCTCTAAATAAAAAGACATCTCTCCAAATAACAAGACATCCCTCTAAATAACAAGACATCCCACTAAAAAACAAGACATCCCTCTAAATATTAAGACATCCCTCTAAATAACAAGACATCCCTCCAAATATTAAGACATCCCTCTAAATAACAAGACATCCCTCTAAATAACAAGACATCCCTCTAATAAACTAGACATTCCGCTAAATATTAAGACATCCCTCTAAATAACAAGACATCCCTCCAAATACCAAGACATCCCTCTAAATATTAAGACATCCCTCCAAATAACAAGAAAACCCTTTAAAAAACAAGACATCCCTCTAAATAACAAGACATCCCTCTAAATAACAAGACATCCCTCTAAATATTAAGACATCCCTCCAAATAACAAGACATCCCTCTAAATATTAAGACATCCCTCTAAATAACAAGACATCCCTCTAAATATTAAGACATCCCTTTAAATAACAAGACATCCCTCTAAATAACAAGACATCCCTCTAAATAACAAGACATCCCACTAAATAACAAGACGTCCCTCTAAATAACAAGACATCCCTTTTAAATAACAAGACATTCCTCTAAATAACAAGACATCCCTCTAAATAACAAGACATCCCTCCAAATAAAAAGACATCCCTCTAAATAGCAAGACATCCCTCTAAATAACAAGACATCCCTCCAAATAACAAGATATCCCTCTAAATAACAAGACATTCCTCCAAATAACAAGACTTCCCTCCAAATAAGAAGACATCCCTCTAAATAACAAGACATCCCTCTAAATAACAAGACATCCCTCTAAATACCAAGACAACCCTCTAAAAAACAAGACATCCCTCCAAATAACAAGACAACCCTCTAAAAAACAAGACATCCCTCTAAATAAAAAGACATCTCTCCAAATAACAAGACATCCCTCTAAATAACAAGACATCCCACTAAAAAACAAGACATCCCTCTAATAAACTAGACATTCCGCTAAATATTAAGACATCCCTCTAAATAACAAGACATCCCTCTAAATAACAAGACATCCCTCCAAATATGAAGACATCCCTCTAAATAACAAGACATCCCTCTAAATAACAAGACATCCCTCTAAATAACAAGACATCTCTCTAAATATTAAGACATCCCTTCAAATAACAAGACATCCCTCTAAATAACAAGACATCCCTCTAAATAACAAGACATCCCTCTAATTAACAAGACATCCCTCTAAATAACAAGACATCCCTCTAAAAAACAAGACATCCCTCTAAATATTAAGACATCAATCTAAATAACAAGACATCCCTCCAAATAACAAGACAACCCTCTAAAAAACAAAAAAACCCTCTAAATAACAAGACATCTCTCTAAAAAACAAGACATCCCTCTAAATATCAAGACATCCCTCTAAATAACAAGACATCCATCTATATAACAAGACATTCCTCTAAATATTAAGACATCCCTCTAAATAACAAGACATACCTGTAAATAACAAGACATCCCTCTAAATAACAAGACATCCCATCTAAATTACAACACAACCCTCTAAAAAACAAGACATCCCTCCAAATAACAAGACAACCCTCTAAAAAACAAGACATCCCTCTAAATAACAAGACATCCCTCTAAATAACAAGACATCCCTCTAATAAACTAGACATTCCGCTAAATATTAAGACATCCCTCTAAATAACAAGACATCCCTCTAAATACCAAGACATCCCTCTAAATATTAAGACATCCCTCCAAATAACAAGACAACCCTTTAAAAAACAAGACATCCCTCTAAATAACAAGACATCCCTCTAAATAACAAGACATCCCTCTAAATATTAAGACATCCCTTCAAATAACAAGACATCCCTCTAAATATTAAGACATCCCTCTAAATAACAAGACATCCCTCTAAATATTAAGACATCCCTTTAAATAACAAGACATCTCTCTAAATAACAAGACATCCCTCTAAATAACAAGACATCCCACTAAATAACAAGACATCCCTCTAAATAACAAGACATCCCTTTTAAATAACAAGACATTCCTCTAAATAACAAGACATCCCTCTAAATAACAAGACATCCCTCCAAATAAAAAGACATCCCTCTAAATAGCAAGACATCCCTCTAATAAACAAGACATTCCGCTAAATATTAATACATCCCTCTAAATAACAAGACATCCCTCTAAATATTAAGACATCCCTTTAAATAACAAGACATCTCTCTAAATAACAAGACATCCCTCTTAATAACAAGACATCCCACTAAATAACAAGACATCCCTCTAAATAACAAGACATCCCTTTTAAATAACAAGTCATTCCTCTAAATAACAAGACATCCCTCTAAATAACAAGACATCCCTCCAAATAAAAAGACATCCCTCTAAATAGCAAGACATCCCTGTAATAAACAAGACATTCCGCTAAATATTAAGAAATCCCTCTAAATAACAAGACATCCCATCTAAATTACAAGACAACCCTCGAAAAAACAAGACATCCCTCCAAATAACAAGACAACCCTCTAAAAAACAAGACATCCCTCTAAATAAAAAGACATCTCTCCAAATAACAAGACATCCCTCTAAATAACAAGACATCCCACTAAAAAACAAGACATCCCTCTAAATATTAAGACATCCCTCTAAATAACAAGACATCCCTCCAAATATTAAGACATCCCTCTAAATAACAAGACATCCCTCTAAATAACAAGACATCCCTCTAATAAACTAGACATTCCGCTAAATATTAAGACATCCCTCTAAATAACAAGACATCCCTCCAAATACCAAGACATCCCTCTAAATATTAAGACATCCCTCCAAATAACAAGAAAACCCTTTAAAAAACAAGACATCCCTCTAAATAACAAGACATCCCTCTAAATAACAAGACATCTCTCTAAATATTAAGACATCCCTCCAAATAACAAGACATCCCTCTAAATATTAAGACATCCCTCTAAATAACAAGACATCCCTCTAAATATTAAGACATCCCTTTAAATAACAAGACATCCCTCTAAATAACAAGACATCCCTCTAAATAACAAGACATCCCACTAAATAACAAGACGTCCCTCTAAATAACAAGACATCCCTTTTAAATAACAAGACATTCCTCTAAATAACAAGACATCCCTCTAAATAACAAGACATCCCTCCAAATAAAAAGACATCCCTCTAAATAGCAAGACATCCCTCTAAATAACAAGACATCCCTCCAAATAACAAGATATCCCTCTAAATAACAAGACATTCCTCCAAATAACAAGACTTCCCTCCAAATAAGAAGACATCCTTCTAAATAACAAGACATCCCTCTAAATAACAAGACATCCCTCTAAATACCAAGACATCCCTCCAAATAACAAGACAACCCTTTAAAAAACAAGACATCCCTCTAAATAACAAGACATCCCTCTAAATAACAAGACATCCCTCTAAATATTAAGACATCCCTTCAAATAACAAGACATCCCTCTAAATATTAAGACATCCCTCTAAATAACAAGACAACCCTCTAAATATTAAGACATCCCTTTAAATAACAAGACATCTCTCTAAATAACAAGACATCCCTCTAAATAACAAGACATCCCTCTAAATATTAAGACATCCCTCCAAATAACAAGACATCCCTCTAAATATTAAGACATCCCTCTAAATAACAAGACATTCCGCTAAATATTAAGACATCCCTCTAAATAACAAGACATCCCTCCAAATACCAAGACATCCCTCTAAATATTAAGACATCCCTCCAAATAACAAGACAACCCTTTAAAAAACAAGACATCCCTCTAAATAACAAGACATCCCTCTAAATAACAAGACATCCCTCTAAATATTAAGACATCCCTCCAAATAACAAGACATCCCTCTAAATATTAAGACATCCCTCTAAATAACAAGACATCCCTCTAAATATTAAGACATCCCTTTAAATAACAAGACATCTCTCTAAATAACAAGACATCCCTCTAAATAACAAGACATCCCACTAAATAACAAGACGTCCCTCTAAATAACAAGACATCCCTTTTAAATAACAAGACATTCCTCTAAATAACAAAACATCCCTCTAAATAACAAGACATCCCTCCAAATAAAATGACATCCCTCTAAATAGCAAGACATCCCTCTAAATAACAAGACATCCCTCCAAATAACAAGATATCCCTCTAAATAACAAGACATTCCTCCAAATAACAAGACTTCCCTCCAAATAAGAAGACATCCCTCTAAATAACAAGACATCCCTCTAAATAACAAGACATCCCTCTAAATACCAAGACAACCCTCTAAAAAACAAGACATCCCTCCAAATAACAAGACAACCCTCTAAAAAACAAGACATCCCTCTAAATAAAAAGACATCTCTCCAAATAACAAGACATCCCTCTAAATAACAAGACATCCCACTAAAAAACAAGACATCCCTCTAATAAACTAGACATTCCGCTAAATATTAAGACATCCCTCTAAATAACAAGACATCCCTCTAAATAACAAGACATCCCTCCAAATATGAAGACATCCCTCTAAATAACAAGACATCCCTCTAAATAACAAGACATCCCTCTAAATAACAAGACATCTCTCTAAATATTAAGACATCCCTTCAAATAACAAGACATTCCTCTAAATAACAAGACATCCCTCTAAATAACAAGACATCCCTCTAAATAACAAGACATCCCTCTAAATAACAAGACATCCCTCTAAAAAACAAGACATCCCTCTAAATATTAAGACATCAATCTAAATAACAAGACATCCCTCCAAATAACAAGACAACCCTCTAAAAAACAAAAAAAACCCTCTAAATAACAAGACATCTCTCTAAAAAACAAGACATCCCTCTAAATATCAAGACATCCCTCTAAATAACAAGACATCCATCTATATAACAAGACATTCCTCTAAATATTAAGACATCCCTCTAAATAACAAGACATACCTGTAAATAACAAGACATCCCTCTAAATAACAAGACATCCCATCTAAATTACAACACAACCCTCTAAAAAACAAGACATCCCTCCAAATAACAAGACAACCCTCTAAAAAACAAGACATCCCTCTAAATAACAAGACATCCCTCTAAATAACAAGACATCCCTCTAATAAACTAGACATTCCGCTAAATATTAAGACATCCCTCTAAATAACAAGACATCCCTCTAAATACCAAGACATCCCTCTAAATATTAAAACATCCCTCCAAATAACAAGACAACCCTTTAAAAAACAAGACATCCCTCTAAATAACAAGACATCCCTCTAAATAACAAGACATCCCTCTAAATATTAAGACATCCCTTCAAATAACAAGACATCCCTCTAAATATTAAGACATCC
>NW_026542961.1:0-84753 GCF_028750875.1 Macrosteles quadrilineatus
AACAATAAAATTGGCTTCAGCTGTTCCATAAGGATAGGAAATCTACTAAGGGAGTATGTTTTATCTATGGTATGACTCTCGGTCTCGGCGGAATCGTCGGTATGACTCGCGGTCACGGTGGAATCGTCGATATGACTAGCGGTCACGGCGCGATTGTCTGTATGACTCCGCGGTCACGATGCGATCGTCGGTATGACTCCGCGATCACGGCGCGATCGTCCAAATGACTTGCGGTCACGGTGCGATCGTCGAAATGACTTCGCCTCCTGCGTTAGTGGAATTACCGTGAACATCATTCGCGATAGCGGCGTCATCGTTACTCGCGAAGCGGCAAAATCGCCGATGATCGGATCAAATCTCGTCCCAAAATAATCCCGAATAAAATGTAATCAATAATCATGTCCTGATAATCGGGATTTTTCCCGAAAATTTCCCGAAATTTCGGGTTAATACCAATAGCCGTTGCACGGCGCCCCCTCAGCCGCGGCGCCCGGGGCAACTTGCCCCGGTTGCCCCCCCCTTCGGACGGCTCTGACTCTGTTGTAGCTCCTGTACACATCCAGACACACACACACACACACAGACATCACTTCGAAAACCACTTTATTGGGTCTAGGGGGACCCAAAACGGATATATCCAATCAAAACCCAAACTCGAAAATTTTGACGAAAACAATACTTTCTCCATATACTATGGTATAGGGGGAGAAAGTAAAAAGGCAGAGGCTATTCGCACAGTTTGAGTATAGTAATAATGGTAACAAAAAGTGAACTGCATTGCAAGCAATAAAAACATAAATAAATGCCAACGATATAGACTGTGGTGGTAACAATAACAATGATAGACTAAGATGACTGATGAAGGTGTGCATGTGCCTTGTGAGTCGTTAACGGTAGCCTGAGCCTACAGTCTAGACAGACTACAAGAATAATCACTCCAACACCAGCCACCACTACCTTTGGTAGCTGTGCACCAGCAGTAAAGGTATTTAATAAATTATATATTAGTAGTTAACACTACGTGATCGACGCTTCGCCACTAATATTATTTTTTTTTATTTTCCTCGTACTGTTTAACAACTTTGGTTGCTCACGGAAAAGGTTCACATGACTAATCACACGGACCAAAAGTCTCCAACCCGTAGCATATAGTCAAGAGTTTCCGTTTCTTCCTGCGCAAAACTGTGCGCAAATTTTAATATTTCACATCTGTTCTTGCATCGTTGCATGTGCTGCTGCTGCTGAGCTGCAACCGCCTAGTTCGTGTTCCTGTCTGACTGTCTGAAATCGCTGTCACCTAACTTAAACTTCTGCAGTGATATTCATCGTTGGAAGTTCTCCGATATTGCTGTTTCCTATTTAAATAAAGCCGATTTTTCATCAGTTAATTAATAATAACCTACATACAACTGTACTGTAAACACTGTTGCTGTAACAAGGTAAGTTAAAAAGGTGTGGGTTTTTGTTGTGAAAGAAAGAATCGGCTTTCGCCTTTGCGGAATTAACGTTGTTTACAATTTAGCTAGACTACTATCTCAAGCTTAGGATTACGGCATAGTCTTTTACACACTGTGTTATTGTTCTTAAATGAATGTGAGGTTTTAATTTTCATGAATCTAAAATAGCTATAAGTTACAGTACATTTTAATTCCTGCCTCTCTTCCTATACTCTAGCCGGGTTTATGTCAAATGCCTTGTCTCTCGTGGAAGTAGATTTTTTGTCAGTAAGTGAATTTTGTTGAATGAAAATCTGACTCTTTTTGGTAACCTTATTTTAATTGTTTTAGATGTTTTACTGGTTTCAAATTGTTTTTCCACATCTTCGTTTTTATTTTCAACACGGACTAGCAAGAGCAGCCTCGAGTTATCTATTAGATAATTGTAGGGTTTTAGGCTTCAGTCCTAGCCAGGGTAACCTATATATAAGTAATCTTGGTTAGGCCTATTCTATTTTTGAATCAACCTAGGCTACTGTACTTAGACCTCTAATACATTAATGGCGAATTACTTAACTTAGGGTAAGGCACCCAGTGGTTGACACCTACCCAGTGGTTGACACTTTGACAGTTTGTGCATGCCACATGTTTGTAAATTGATTTACAGGTGTTTTTTTGGTGCCATGTGATAGCTGAATTTATTCCCTCCAAAAATAAGCTGTCCCAATTTTTTAAAGTTTCATTTCAGTGCTGCTATAGAAGAATGAAGAGACACATGTCAGTTACTTCCTAAACCTCAAGCAAAAAAATAAGAGGTAAGACAATTTTTATCCATATCCATCCTGACCAGTTATCATCAAAATACACTTATTTATGTACTAGTGGATTCAGCATTAAACAAGCTATAATTTTGTTGTAGTTAAAATAACCTAACCTTAACCATTATAGAAATAAACCAGTGTCAAGCACTGGGTTCGGAAATGTGCTTGGAACCCAGTGGTTGACAGTTATGTCAAGGACTGGGTAAGGCAAATTTCTAGTGCTTGACAATAGTGTAAATCTTGCTTTAAAGTGTCAATTAATGCATTTTTCTAATCCAAAACCTATTCTAGGCTAGCCTAGCTGATTGATGTAGTATACTTTTAATATGTTTTAGGCTATTGACTTCATCTACAAATCAACTGGGAAGACCCCCATGGATAGAACGATGGGCCCTGCTCCAAGGTTAGGCACTGACTCGGAAAAGATGTTGGTTAACTGGGTTATGGCGATGGCTGCTAAATGCTTTTCTGTTACCAAAACTGAGGATATCCACAAGCCAGATATCAAAGGATATGAATCTCAGTCACTTAAGTTATTTCCAAATGGCAGGCCTGGGAATAAATGTCTCACCCATACTGATACTAATTACTTAAACCATACCTATTGAGTCAAGTTCAAAAGTGTCTATTTGTTTTGATTTGTTTGTAAAAACAGAAATGTCTATTAAGATGAAATAATTATTAGACCTAGGCCTACAAGCCATTTTTAAATAGTGTTTACGTTGAAGATGATTGCTATGTAAGTTGTTTTGTTTATCGGTAATGAAATTGTATCGGACTATGGACATCACAACACACTAAAAAAATTGAATTAGTAAGACACTAAGTTTTGTTTACCATAAGTAGGTTTAAAAATAAGACTGATTGTTAAGTATGGAATATTTTATAAGTTCCCATGTGTCACAGTCTAATCGTAATGTTAAAGCATAAATTAAAGCCTATTTACCAATTGTTTTTGGTTTTTTTACCTTAGTTTCTTCAATGGAATCAATAGAAAACCAATCCTGTGATTATTAATAGTTTAATTTGGCTTTTATGGTGATATTCTGTAATCAAATTGAGTTATAATTATGTGTCAAACACTGGGTGAGTAGCTGTCAACTACTGGGTTTTGGTGTCAAATACTGGGTCTGATGCAAGACTTTGCGTTTTAATATTTTTCTGGTATTGTATTATAGTAAAAAAGGTTTAATTATTTTTTATCTTAATCTTCAAGATTCAGAGCAATAAATAACATCAACAAGGCTTCTTAAACTCTAACCCAACATTATTTATGAATATATTAACCGTTATCTGGTCTAAAAGTGTCAACCACTGGGTGCCTTACCCTACCTACCGTACTGATATAAATTGGTACTTTAAAGCCTTATCAGTTTTGTTATTTTGAGTTGAGTATTTAACTTAAGTCAACTTAGGCATTGGCCTTTATCTTAGCCATTGGCTGGCCGGGTAGGCCTACACTTCCATATCTTTTGGCACAACCGAATGATTAGCCTAAACTTAATATTGATTAGGCCTATTCAATTGTTTAATTCAATATATAGTTTGGTTAAGTAAGTAGTTAGGTTATAGCAGGTTAACCTTACCTAACTTAACTAACAAAACGATATATCGAATAATCAATAGCCTAAGTATATCGATCGATATTCGGTTGTTTGTGCCAACAGATATGGAAGTGTACCCGGCTGGCCTAAGTAATTGTAGTGCTTGAGAGTCCCCTGTTCCCCTGAGAGCTTTTGATGGTTCGAAAGTGAACCCAGCTGTCCTTGATTATGGGGCTTTGAATAAATTGTTTTGGCAAGAGAAAGTAAAATAAGATTCAGAGATCATCGCTCCTAACAACAATCATTGTGCATTCATAGACTATTTATTTACCGTATACATAACTTATTAATGGTAGGATAAATCTGCTATAGCTCATTCAGCTGAATAGCCTATAAGACTGTCCACCTCTTGAGTGTGTCACTGTCTCAAAGAACATAAGTTAATTAAATTGCCAAAATGTTAATTTTAGGCTTAACTTAATAAACCAATAAATTAAGCTTTCTGTATAAGTACAGGATTAAACTTAGTCTCAGCCAATTTAACCCATTAGAATAAGTATGAATATTTCTGCATGGCTACTACTGAGTTGAGCAATTTCGGGTAAAATACAGAGTTTTAGGAAATAAATTATAGGCCTAAAATGTATCATAAAAAGTAGGCCCTACCTCGAAATATATTATACTAGCTGTTACCCGTGAGCTATGCCCAGTTTGACTTTAAAAAGTACTTACTTACTTGCATACTTGAAGGTATCCCACTTGTAGCATTTCAGCCGTGGTCTTCATTTTGGTTTAAATAGATTGGTAGGCCTACATAATGTCTTCATTACTCAGTAATTCATCAATAAAGTTATAGGTCTTTTCCATTAAATAAGTCTATTAAATAAGTACTTTAGGTTAACATAGGAAACTCCAGAGCTACTGGTTGGGAGCCCGAAAGTCAGATCAGAATAAAAACTACATACCGTAGTTTTCCTATTCAATGCCTAAAGAATCAGTGTACCAAATTTCAGTCTTCTAGGTAGATGGGAAGTAGGAGAATTAAGTGATGAGTGAGTGAGTGAGTCAGTCAGTGAGTCATCAGTGAGGACTTTGCAGTTTATAGGTACACATTTATATGAAAGTGCATTAAACTAGCTACAATAGTGTTAACTCTTTCGCTGCCAGCATTTTTTAATTCGTAAGTTATACTCGAGAAAATGAAATAAAATGGCTATGGGCCTAATTTTTTTGTGCAAATATTTTGATAAGTTAAACCTTTTTTTCTAGAAATTTAATAAAATTGCCTTTATAAAAAATATAATATTTATAAAGGTTTGGATGGATTTTTTAATGTTACCAAATGTAAGTAAAAAAATTAAAAATAAATAAATAAAAAATTTGAGTAAAACCAAGATAACTAGGCCTATATGAAAAATACTAGTACTATAAAATTTATAAAACCACAACTATATTTACACACTCCTACACTTCTTCCCTTATGGCCTAATAGTCAGATGTAGTGTGATCGGCCTCAAAAGTTTTCTAAGTGTACAGCCACATCAGCATTTCTTTCAGAGCCACCTTACTTTCAATAATTTGTCATGTTTTACTTTACAATTTCTAGAAGGAAATGGTTTTTGGCAGTTTTTGGGTTTTGTATAAGAAAGTGGGTCCATTGTCTAAACTGCAACCTTATTGGATTGTCTAGCAACGGTCTTCCTGTGCTGGTTTTCTCACGAAGAAAAACATGAGCTAATATTTCGTCGATGATGTTCAACTGGTAGTCTCGGTAGTGCATATCTGCATTGTGGATTTTAAGCCAGACACAGAAGCTATTAAAAACAGCCAAATAGACCAAGTAGAAAAACAAGCTTTTTATGTGCCTCGATCATCCGTCTCTTTATGGGGATTGGACGCCATTCTCCGATCCTGGACATCAACCCCAAGCATGCCATTGTTGTAACTTAGTCGAGCACACATTTGGGCTTTATAACTACTGGGTTTGACCCCTTCTAGTTACCTCATTTTCTACAGTCATTTCTATCCCTTCGTGGATAGTAGAGAGGATCTGCACCTTTTTATCCTTCACTGCATAGCGAGGATGCCGTCTTTTCTCATGCACATTGATTCTCTGAGCTCAAGCATAGGCTTTTAAAACTCTTCTGGCATATTTATATTTATTCTAGTTTGATTTGCTGTACCAACAATGTGAGCTTTATGCTCTATCAAAATCAGGTGAGTTATATCAGTCCATGATCCAGTGGATCTGCCAACTGAAGGACAACTGCAGAGCTTGCTGGCATGTCGGGTGTTTTGTCTGTTCCAGTATTAATCTTAAACCGCTGTAATAAACACTGGACAATTTACAGAGCTTGTACATTTTTATGCCAAATGTGGTTTGCTTTTTATGGTTGAATTGTATGTACGATAGCCTAGCTCTTAGCTTGACCAAGCTTTCATCAATTCCGACATTCATCTCTATTCTCCAGGCTATGGATGTGCATAAACTTGGTTTTGAGGTACGAGATAACAGGCTGTAATTTCTTGAGCATATATATCCATCGTCTATAAATTTACTGTAAAATGGAGGAATCAAGAAATCTAGTAAAATCTTATGATTCTTCTATAATTCTCCTCTTTGACCAATAGGCTACATCTGTAGGCTATACTTGGTTTCTTTACCTGTCCCATGAGCATATACAAAGCCAAATACAGTAGAGATTCAAAAATCTAAACGTCAAAAATCCGAAACGTCAAAAATCTGAAACCTCAAAAATCCGAACTGCTCCTGAGGGTTTAAAAATATTGAATTAGCACAGAGAAAACAGATGTTTTACAATTACACGGGCCAAACAGTCGGTGCCTGACAGGGAAATGAGTGAACGCGCTGAGCCGGTCTGAGTTTTGTTTGTTTCCAATGTATAAGCTCTACATATTTTTTTCAAGAAACGAATTAGGCCTACAGTTAACCAAAATACCTAAGTACAAAAATCATTATTTTTATTTCATTCACTGTATCCTAGAACTGCATTTTTAATACTCTATGCCTAATTATGTGTCTATTAGGCATTTCTAGGTTATGTTTGAAAATCCGAACAGATCGGTAATCTGAACTACCTACGATTCCAATTGTTTCGGATTTTTGACTCTCTACTGTATGCTCTTTATTTCATGAGTGTTATCAGGTTTCCATGCTTCCTCAAATGTTTTTTTTCTTTCGATTTGGTTCTGATAGTATTTTGGTATCATAATCATTTGTTTCTAGTGCTATCATACACTGTACTCCTCACCTAGAAACTCATTTAGGCATTTTAGTGCCGTAGGGTTGTTTCTGAGTCTACAACTAGAAATAGGGTTTATTCCAGAAATGTTTATATAAAATATATCTTTCACTGTTGTCACACTCCTACTTCCACCTAGGTTTCTTTTGATGATACCCCTAGGCATACCAGCACCTCGGTTTGCCCTGCCCCTACACCTTCCTCTTCCCCTAGGAGCAGAGAGCCTAGGCCTACTATTGTCACCAATCCCCTCCTCTTCTACTACATTCATTGCTTCTTCCTCATAATCGTTGTATACATATCCTAATTGTTCACTTACTGTTACCTGCCGATCATCAAAATCCCCCTGCCCTATCTCTTCATAGTAGCCTACTTTCTTCTTGCCCTGGTAATATATCACCTTCATCATCACATGCATTTACTAATTGTTCACTTACTGTTACCTGTAGATCATCAAAATCTCCCTGCCCTATCTCTTCATATAAGTCCTTTCATCTTACCTTGCTACTAGATCATCATCATCGTTACTTTCTAACGTTAGGGCTTAAATCAATATCAATAAAATCCGACCCCTCATGATTGTCTTGGTCGTTATTGTCCACTAGGCCTATGTCTAACTAATTTCGTCTTCAACCCCCACTTGAGATTTTGTCAAAAATATTAACAAACATTTTGCATTGGCCAAGTCTTAACTAATAAAATTACATTTATTTTTAAACAAGATGAGCTCTAAACATTGCTCAATCAGGTCCTGGGTGAAGAGGATCCTGTCGTTCGCTGCGCTCACTCTCCTTCATGTTTCCCTATAGGGAAGTAGCTATTACCGTAGGTGGCACGGTAAGACATAGGCCCGGGACCGATTTAGTTTTTCATTTTGGTGTCCCCAGAGGTCAAAAACACCATTCGTTCAAATTTTTACATATGTATGTATGTATATACGTCCGTGAACGCGATAACTTGGGTAATTTTTTTCCGATTTTGATTAAATTTGGTTTAAAGGTGTAAGACGGGATAAACTTGAATGAGTTTGCAAACTAGCATGATTGGGCCATGGGAACGGGGTTTTACGGGACCGGGTAAAAAATTGTTTTTCTCACTTTTTACCCTCAAAACACAAAATTTGCCGATTTCTCTCTAGACCTTTTTAAAAACCTTAAAAACCAAATAATTTAGTATAGGCTATCATAGTGTTTTTGTACGGTTATTGGTAACAGAGAATACAAATTGTAAACTTAAAATTCCCATGTTATTCTTATGGAGAATATTGTAAAATGTTTTAGTTTGCTTGTTTATATATATATTCTGATAAAACTTGGCAAATTTATTTATTTAATTCTAAGCTATTAATATTTAAAAAAATACACTATTAGTCCTTGTAGTAGCAAACCTATGTTGAATAACTCATGTTATTTAAATAGATTTAATTGAAAATCTATTCAGACAAATGGAAATTCGCTTAGTCGGCAGGTTTGCTGCGGTGGAGGTATTAAACATTGGCAAAGGTTTACCATATATATAATACGAGTAAAGTTTAAATACTTGTTACTTCGATCTGGGAATCGGCAAACACAAAAACTTTTATATTTATGGAATAACTAAGTTCTGTGTCAAAAATAAGTTCTAGACCATTAGTGTAACTAGGAAAAATCTATTTTCACCATAATATGAGTACAGTTCAAACTTTTGAAAATTTTACATGGGCCTTATAGGAAAACATTCTGCCATTCTTGTCATTTTGTTTACGTTTTAAGACCTACAATTTTGTCAACTTGAGACAGAGAGAAAGAGACTCGACTTTGCTCCAGTTATGGGTTAGCCTAGCCTGAACAACTGGGTTAGTAGCTTGACTTGGTTGTTTATCCATGTTGAGTTTATAAACACTAATCAATGCCTAATCTAGATTATTAGTGCCTTATTCTGCTCCGTTTTAAAACTAATATCCATAGGCCTAAGCCTTATTTTTATATTAATAACTGGGTACATCATTAGTTAACTCTAGTGATGTGGGCCGGGTAAATACCCAGTGGGTAGGTAAATATAAATTGGGTATTTACCCGGGTATTTACCCCAGGCCCGGGTAAATACCCAAAAACTGGGTACTTATAATTTGTATTAAAGTTAGAAAAGATTGAGATGTTTTTTTGCAATTATTACCCTGTAAGGATAGTAAAATGATAATAAAATGTGTTAAACAACATTTCATATGGACACTACTAGCATTTTACTTATGGGTATTATCGCCATAAATACCCAGGTCTCAGCATAAAGCATAATCGGCATAAATACCCTGGTCGCATGGTTGCACTGGCCCTGACTACTTATGATTTTTTAATTTCTATGATAGAGAGATGAATTTATTTTATTGAAAGCGAAGAAAAATAATTTGTAAAGTAATAATTATTATTTAGAAAGACAGGAAAATTTAACCTAGTAGTGGCCTATGTGTTAACAACTTTTAAGAAGAAAATAATTAAAAATCAATCAGTAGTATGGCAGGATTTAATCATATTTTTGTTCCAGATCTTTTGTTAGTATCAATGGTATCAAAATAAAAAAACTAATTTCATAAACTTGTGATACAAAACATTTAAATCTGTAGCACAATAAATCTTTCAGAATTATATTAAGTTAGGCCAAAAAACAGGAGATACATTTTTTTAGTAGGTTTATCCAAATATATTATTGTTTCCAACCAAGCGGTAACACAGAAAAGTTTAATTATAATTACTTTTAGTATTCTGCCTATGTCAATCAGGCCTTAGGAATTTGGAGTATTCTAAAATGTTATAGGCCTACGCAATAATGTATTGTTAATAAAACTATTCATGGCAAGTTCAACTGTTTTTATTGCATCATAAATAGGTACCCAACAATTCCTGGATATGTATAAATTAAAATAATTTTGTTTAAATGTTATTTAATTGGTTATAAATTTATAAAATGATAACAATTGAAATAGTCACAGCCTTTTTTAATATACTATCTTTTAGCAAGTTAAAAAAATGTTACTCGATTTAAGACACAAAACTAAATGCTTATTTAGAAACTTTAAATGTAATATTTTAAAAAAAGTGATGAATCATTAAATAAAAGGTACTAGCAAAGCTTAAAGTTACTGTAAAAGGTGTTATAGACAATCCTAATTTATCATGTAATAATAACAATAACATATTTAGGGGTAAATATAAATGAATTTCAATCGATTTCATAAATACCCAAAATACCCGGGTATTTATGGATTTTGGGTATTTACCCGGGTAAATACCCAGGGTATTTACCCCGAGTTTTAAATACCCGGGTATTTTACATCACTAGTTAACTCGGTTAGGTTGCTTTTTATAAATTGATAATTTCATGAATCACTAATACCCTATATCTAGGTGTGTTCAGTACATAATGACACTCTCAAAAAGTACTAATCCTAACCCAAATAAAATATGGGTAGCTTTAGGCCTACATAGGATGAGTGTTTATATTACTTCTCGGTGATTTTAGATGTATGCCTTAAGATGGCTATAAGTTTAGTACTAGATATTAAATAAACTCCCGATTAACTTATAGGGCAGCCTAGCCTATCAGTGTCAATAAAATAGTGCAATTAATTCGAGTACAACCAAACTTGGATTTACAACCATTTTTTATAGCCTACCTAAGTTTCCTTTTTGGTACTCACCAACAAGGATCAACCCGGCAAACGTTTATCCCTTAGTTCATCTAGACCTAGCCTACGTGGCTTAGTTACTCAACTATCTTAGGCATATGTTGTGGCCTTCTCTAAGAGGAGGCTAAGCTCAGGCTCTATGTTTAGCTATGTACAATTTGTAGATATAGGCCTAGGTTATACGTTTTCAAACTGAGCTAAGTTTGGCAAATTGATGATATAGGTTAAGTTAAAAGCAAAGTTTTAAAATAGTGGCGCAGCATGCGTCGCCTATATTATCTTTACAAAGGAGAGTGATGATTTTGAAAAGTGTCAAGGGATTTTTTTCCTAAACTACTTACAGTAGACTCCCTCTTATCCGGACTCCTCGGGACCGAGGCCAATCCGGATAACGGTTTTTCCGGTTAAGCCGACGTCCCCAAAAACTCATTAAAATGGGCCGTTTACGGTGATATTCAACTTAAATTTAGGAGAGCATTGCATTTAGACATGTGATCACTGGTCTCAAATCTTTCCCACGAGAACAGTCGTTACAGCCCACTTCCTGCCGATCTAGTCCGGTTAAACCAATGTGCCGATAATATATGTCTGGATAAGAGATGTCATTTTCGCCGACTGTATTCCGGTTAAACCGATGTCCGGATGAGAGGGAGTCTACTGTACCAGCAAAGTTTTATTATGTTGGTGTTGCAGCGTGTCATCTGTCGACAAATGTCGCAAAACTGCATGTGTCAAAGCTTATCATTAACCATTATTTTAGCCTATATTATATGTACACAAGAGTGTGATGATTTTTTTTTAAAGTGTGTAGGGATTAGTAATAATAAAGTTAAGCATTGGTTAGCAACCACATATTTGGAATGTAATCAACTTATATCCATATAGGCTAAATAAAATAAATTTTTTTCAAACTTGAATTGTTTTGACACGGATGAGGCAAGGACATATGTTCCTTCCCCGTTTTTTATTACATTATTTAACAGGTATGGTGCAGTCTACAATTAAATACTACCTAAGTAAATGTTGATTTGTAATAAACAAATATATTGCAGGGTCTCATCTCTTAATGAACCACTAGGTATTAAGAAGAAGAATTTGATATTCAGGAGCCAGAGCTGCAATGGTCATGGAGGTTTCTCCTAGTCCCCAGTGCGTGGGAAGAGAGTTTGTGCGTCAATACTATACCTTGCTGAATAAGGCACCCACCCATGTGCACAGGTAGGCCTCGTACGTTAAAAGTATTTCTTTTAACAAACTGCATCACATTTCCCACGGTTTTGATTATTAAAACGGGATTTTGATTTTTGAATATTATTTATCAAATTTGCTTAGAGAGAAGAGCTTTTACCGTAGTCGGCACAGAAAGACATTGACCCAGGACCTTCTTAATTTGTACCAAAAATTTGTTTAAACTTATATTTATATCAATACTAGCTGTTATCCGTCGGCTTTGCCCGATATACTTTCGAGTTTTATTTCACCTTATTGTTCCGTATAGTAACAGTTATTAAGGATTAAATCCATTCTTAGAGCCTAATCACGTTTAAGCCAATTAGACATATGGAACTACTGAAGGGTGAACTAAAAGTTCACTGTTCTTTCTAATTAACTGCCTTTTCTACAAAGAGCTTCGAACTGCTCTCTCTGACACAAAATCATAATGTAGGCCTACTAGTGCACCTGTTGCTCGGATTCGAGCAATTGCAAGTACAGGTGTTATTTCAAAACGAATAACAGTCATAATTATTCCCGATGACTTAAAAGAGTAAACTCAAAGATAATGTATTCAATATCACTCCATTCCAGTTATCGAAACTGAAAACGAACGCTCTTGTGTGTATCATGTGTTTACTAAGAACAGCTGTAATTAATACAAATTATTCGTCTGTTTAAGTAAACAAAATCATTTTTTCATAAGAAATACATTGGGATTTTGATGGCCTGTGGGGCAAAGCCCGAGGACTTTTATTACAGGAATTGGTGAAAGGGGGTGTAATCACAACAAATACTTAATTTTGACACATCGTTTGTAAAAATCCGTCCATTATTAACGGAGGAGTAGTGTTTTGTAGAAATCGCCTTCACGTATTATATATAAGGATTTTACTAAAATTATATTCTCGTTCTATCTCCTTACACTTATAGTTATGCCCTTAA
Organism: Macrosteles quadrilineatus; assembly: GCF_028750875.1. NCBI lineage: Eukaryota > Metazoa > Arthropoda > Insecta > Hemiptera > Cicadellidae > Macrosteles > Macrosteles quadrilineatus. The sequence continues at coordinate 12,883 of NW_026542961.1, forward strand.
CAGGTTGACTGCGCTTAAATGTGACGCTTGCCGATAAAAGTCGGCACCAAACCAACTGAAATATATTGAGTCAGTGTGGCCTTAGCCTCAGACGGAGAACGTTATAATCGTTGCCAGCCTGTAGCTTAGAATGCATGCTTTATTTTGGTGTAGGTTGGCGCATTTGTCTCGGTTTCGGGGATTTTCTCTCTTGGACTCACATTACAAAGACACTGGCTACGGATCCAGGCAGTGCTGTTACCTTTAGGGGTTTCAGTGAACACTCTCGGGATAACGCAGTACAATCACCACTGCCCTTTTGTGTTTTGTCAGACTGAAATATTTGAATGCCAATTGCATTTCCTGATTCTCAAATATTTCAGTTGTGGGCTTCGCCTGCCACTGGGGAGTGCCTGCACGTTGTTTTAAGCAGTTAAAGTGTTAAACCAAATTTGCCAATAGTACAGTTTACATTATTTTCATAACTTTATTGAACATTGTTAGATAGGCTATCTTAAAGTAGGATTAAGTAACATACAAACTTTATTTTGTGACATAATGTTCTCTGATATATTTAAAAACATTTCGTCTTGATGTTATAAAAATAGATCTAGAAAAGTTTGTTTTGACAAGAACAAACATTTAAACATGACATCTGATTAGCTGTTGTGATTTTATCTCTTTCTTGATCAAAATCTATTGGGAATCGGGAGTAGCAGGTTTGCTTTAATTTCACCCTGTATTAATTTTTTAATGATAACGATCACTATTTTACTTTATATTGGCCAGTAGTGGTAACAGGTAGAACTAACACTGAATGTATAGAATAAGAAATTTTCAACGTTTTTAATTAAGTCACAGGTTTTATTTGGTCTAGCTGCTGTACCCATTCTTTGCAACGGGGAGAACAAAGAAAATTTGTGCTACACTCTGTTATTAAAGCTTGTAACTTTTTAATGCTATTGTAGATCATAGAACCCAACTTCTTCGTTTATTATTTGAAAAAACTGTCAAAATGCATAAATTCTTTTTAAATATGATTTCACATAAGGTAAACATGAAAAACTCTTTGAGCAGTCCGTGGGAGTTCAAGAACAGGAATGGGAACTTCCCAAAGTTTCATCACGATTAGATGGCCGGTTTGGTAATGCATAAAGGACAAACAAAACATGCATTGGGGTTTATAAATAGATGAGACTAACCACATGATAAGACTTGTAATTTTGGTCTGATTTTGGTGAAATTTGGTATGAATGCGTAGAGCTGTTCAAACTTGTTCATGAACCAGCAAGACCAGTTATGGGGTTATAAAGTTGTTCAAAAACTGTTTTCTCATATTTTTATCTTTAAACTATGGAAATGTCCAATTTTCATAAATCAGTTGTGCGATTAATTAAGTTGTAAAGACAATTCGTTTTCGATAGACATTCACTCATTCTTAATTTACCTAACAAACTTTTTCATGTGGCAATCTATATTGAAAATTTCTACAATAAACTTCAATATAAAAAGTAGTGATGGGCGGATCCAAGAAAATGTCGGTACCGGATCCGGATCTTAAAAAATTCGGATCCGGATCTTCACACTGTCATAAGGGCGGGTAAAAAAACCTAATTAACAGAATTCCAATTTAAATCATACTGTTTCAAATTCAATTGAGAAATGGCTTTGCCATATAAGTTATTTAGATCAAGAGACAAACACTGAGTCATGGCCTTGCCATATAAGTTATTTGCATCAAAAGACAAACACTGAGTCATGGCCTTGCCATATAACTTATTTGCATCAAAAGTCAAACACTGAGTCATGGCCTTGCCATATAAGTTATTTGCATCAAGAGACAAACACTGAGACATGGCCTTGCCATATAAGTTATTTGCATCAAGAGACAAACACTGAGTCATGGCCGTGCCATATGAGTTATTTGCATCTAGAGACAAACATCGAGACATGGCCTTGCCATACAAGTTATTTGCATCTAGAGACAAACATCGAGACATGGCCTTGCCATACAAGTTATTTGCATCTAGAGACAAACATCGAGACATGGCCTAGCCATATAAGTTATTTGCATCTAGAGACAAACATCAAGGAATGGCCTAGCCATATAAGTTATTTGCATCTAGAGACAAACATCGAGACATGGAATAGCCATATTAGTTATTTTCATCTAGAGACAAACATCGAGACATGGCCTAGCCATATAAGTTATTTTCATCTAGAGACAAACATCGTGACATGGCCTAGCCATATAAGTTATTTGCATATAGATACAAACATCGAGACATGGCCTAGCCATATAAGTTATTTGCATCTAGAGACAAACATCGAGACATGGCCTTGCCATACAAGTTATTTGCATCTAGAGACAAACATCGAGACATGGCCTTGCCATACAAGTTATTTGCATCTAGAGACAACCATCGAGACATGGCCTAGCCATATAAGTTATTTGCATCTAGAGACAAACATCGAGACATGGCCTAGCATATAAGTTATTTGCATCTAGAGACAAACATCGAGGAATGGCCTAGCCATATAAGTTATTTGCATCTAGAGACAAACATCGAGACATGGAATAGCCATATAAGTTATTTGCATCTAGAGACAAACATCGAGACATGGCCTAGCCATATAAGTTATTTTCATCTAGAGACGAACATCGTGACATGGCCTAGCCATATAAGTTATTTGCATATAGATACAAACATCGAGACATGGCCTAGCCATATAAGTTATTTGCATCTAGAGACAGTCATCGAGACATAGAATAGCCATATAAGTTATTTGCATCTAGAGACAAACATCGAGACATGGTCTAGCCATATAAGTTATTTGCATCTAGAGACAAACATCGAGACATGGAATAGCCATATAAGTTATTTGCATCTAGAGACAAACATCGAGACATGGCCTAGCCATATAAGTTATTTGCATCTAGAGACAAACATCGCGACATGGCCTAGCCATATAAGTTATTTGCATATAGATACAAACATCACGACATGGCCTAGCCATACAAGTTATTTGCATATAGATACAAACATCGAGACATGGCCTAGCCATATAAGTTATTTGCATCAAAAGACAAACACTGAGTCATGGCCTTGCCATATAAGTTATTTGCATCAAGAGACAAACACTCGGGGGAAAAACGGTCTTGTACATGGATACAGACAGCTTTGTGTTAGTAAACAAATCGGGGGGAAATCGGTCTCTTACATGGATACAGACAGCTTAATGTTGGTAAACAATTGGGGTTGTACAGTGATACAGGCAGCTTTATGCTATTAAAAAAATCGTGGTTGTACAGTGATACAGACAGCTTTTTGTTAGTAAAAAAATCGGGGTTGTACAGTGATACAGACAGATTTATGTTAGTAAACAAATCGGGGTTGTACAGTGATACAGACTGCTTTGTGTTGGTAAAAAAATCGGGGTTGTGCAGTGATACAGACAGCTTTGTGTTAGGAAAAAATAGGGAAAAAATTTCAAAAAATCGGATCCATCAAAACCGGATCCAGCCCAAGATCCGGAGTTTTTTGGATCCGATCCGGTGCCAGTTTTAGCTCGGATCCGGCGGATACGGTGTTCCGATATCCGGATCCGACCATCACTAATAAAAAGTTATTATAAGAAAGTTATTGCGTTAGTCACTGGGATCGCGGAACATCGCAACTTAACTAATTATGGGATCGTGAAACAAAGCATAAATTCCGGCAGCGCACCCTCGAAATCTACAAAACGTCCATGGCATTCCTCCCTCTAGACTTTTAGTTCAATATTAGTGTATACTGTTTTGCGGTAAAAGACTTAATGTTTTTGATCAGTCGTAATTATCCCTTTGGTTAGTAATACATCATACACCCCAAATGTATTATATATAATCAATACTCAATAACATTCATAGGAATGATCTTTTCCTTTGTAATGTATTTTGTAATTTGCTTCTATACTGTAGATGATTTGTTACAAGCATATGTTACATTTTATTTGCTTAAATTTTAGTAAAACTGCCATAGCTATTGACAGTCCATAAGACTAAATGTTAAAAATATTAAAATTTCATTTTATTTTTTAACGGAAAAGAAATTTTCCCAGAACAGAGCCTAGTATGGATATCGTTTTTAGCCTAAAACTCAGACAATTTTAACAATTTTGAGGAAAATCATAGGAGCCGTTTTTGAAATCATTGTGTGCAAACACTACTCATCAATCAATTATTTAAGATGGGGACGCCACTATGTGCGTATTTTAAACCAAATATGAGTGAAGGATGAGTGGCGCGATCTTGTAGTCTTGTTAATGACTTAGGCCGACATGTTCCTTAGACACAGCTGTTAATTAATAGCCCATACAGCTAATGGCAACTAAGGGACCTACAGTTTATTGTGGAATCCGAACCACATTTTTTCCTCGTAATTAACGAATTGGTCTAATTATTAGGATAGTACTGTGGATAGTCGTAGTACTCACTAGTGCGGACGTTAATCCACACCAGGTAGCATCGCATCCACAGTGCATCCCTATAATTATCCACAATTTGTACAATTCACAATACACAATTCATATCAAAGTATGGATATCTTGATCAAATTTGGCAAATGTATTTATTCATCCTATAGGTACTATAAAACATTTTATAAAAAAAAAAACTTTTACATTCTCGTTTATATTTTTAATTGTTAAGAGTGTTCAAGCTACCACTACTCTAGTGCAGAAATTTTTGGTTTTTGACAGGTTCTACAACAACAACTCTTCATTTGTACATGGGGGCTTGGATGTGTTCAATCGTGAAGGCAAGCCAGCTGTGGGACAGAAGCAGATCCACCAATGCATCCAACAACTCAACTTCCGTGATTGTCATGCAAAGATCACACAGGTTGACTCCCAGGCTACTCTGGGCAACGGTGTGGTGGTTCAGGTAAGCTTTGCTCACTGCCATATTACAACAACTTAGGCTAATAAATACCGTATACAAACTATCATAGTTAAATTAAAACTAAAAGCAGCAAACTATATGAGAGACTTCTTAAACCACGCTCTCTTTGAGTATAAAAACTAGTAGAAACCACTGGTCCATATCATATTGGATATGTAGTTCAGCATTCATAGTCGTTGGTGGTAGGCCTTTCGATCAATAAAGGGCATCATCATCAAGTAAGAAAATTATATGACTATTTAGTTACTTTTTACAGGTTACTGGAGAGCTGAGCAACGGAGGACAACCGATGAGGCGTTTCACCCAAACCTTTGTTTTGGGAGCCCAGTCACCCAAACAGTATTACGTTCACAACGATATTTTCCGCTATCAAGTAATGAGACTAGTATTCTGTTAAATTAAGGAAAATTATTATTTAAATATATCTTATAAAAAGATAGGGCATTTGCCAGGAATTATTAAGGAAATTGATAGGAAAGCAGGCTTACCTTTAAATAAGTCCATAGAGACACATAAAACATCACAAAATTAAAAGTAGAAATTTTCGTGGTCACTGACCACTTTTTCAACCACTGGAGATTGGAGGAATGGCAATGGCAGTTGCAATTTGAATCTATTATTATTTAAATAGTTATTTATTATTTTTTCTAAGTCATAGACTTGTGTAACTTCAGAAAATGTTGTCTTTTAGCGAATTTCCCTATAGGGAAGTAGCTATTACCGTAAGTCTCATGGTAAGACCTATGCCCGGTGCTGATTTACTTTTTCATTTTGATGTCCCCAGAGGCCAAAAACACAATTCGTTCAAATTTTCATATATGTGTATATGTGTGTCCGTAAACACGATAACTTGAGTAATTTTTGTCCGATTTTGATGAAATTTGGTTTGAATGTGTAAGGCGGGATAAACTTGAATAAGTTCGCGAACCAGCATGATGAGGCCATGGGAACGGGGTTTTACGGTGGGTTTTATGGGGTAAAAGAAATTGTAAAATTTTATGTTTTTAGGGTCAAAAATGAGAAAACCCAATTTTTACCCCTTAAAATCCTGTTCCTATGGTCTAATCATGCTGGTTCGCGAACTCATTCAAATAAATGTAGGTTTACACGTTTATACCAAATTTCATCAAAATCGGATCATTTTTGCTTGAGTTATCGTGCTAACGGACACACATATGTATATATATATGAATTTGAACGGTTGGTGTTTTTGGCCAAATTAAATGGGTACTATGGTAGTAGCTTGGGAAATTTGCTACAATGAGTAAAAATTGTTTTAGCTCATTTTTTTTGCATCATCATCTTTTGTGTTTAGCCTACGTCATATATTTTACTCTATAATCATAACATTAATTTGCACTTTGAAAAGGTTTGTGACTAATAACTTAAAATATTGCATTATTTATAATTTATTTTAATCAGACAAGCTATATGTCGTAAGTGAGTTACTTGGCAGGGAAAGTATTAAAGCTAATTATTATATACCACACAGTGTTTGTAAGATAGGATTTAACTAGCCTGTGACATAAATTTTATTTCAATGTTCACTCAAAATAATTTAGGATTTTGATTTGCAAGCATAGTATAGTAAGTTGGGATTAATAAGTTAGTTTTCAAGTTTACTATAGCAAACTGGACGTTTGCAGGATTTGGTGTTTGGTGATGATGACCCGGATCAGGAGTCCCACCATTATGAGCCTGAGGATGAGGAACCTGAACACCCTCCACAGTCAGAGCACCCTCAAGTGGTGAGTACTGGCCTACTGTAGTGATCATTAGTATTAACAGGTAGCACACAAGTACATACTACATTTTAGTGGTACAGTACAGAAATTTGGTGGAGTGTGGTAATGTTGTAGGGAGCAGACTGGTTGTTGAAAGGTTTCGCTCCTCTAATCAGAGGCTTTCTGTTGGGCTATTACTAACTGTACATACATCACATGATTTTAGTAGTGTACATGTACAAGTTCAGTACTGGTAACCTAATACAGTGAACTTCAGTTGGTACGGCTTCTGATGGCCCAGAACACCCAATAATCCATCACCTTCTTCAACAGTACATCAGCAAGGGGGGGCTGTGACGCAGACTGAGTCATTGAGCTTCTTGGGGGCGGCGGTTGCAAAAATTCAAATTGGGGGGGGGGGGGGGTGGCTAAAGTAAATTGCAACAGTGTTCAACGTGACGACAATCAAAATATATTACGAAGTCGCCAGATAGAAAGTCGATTAATTAATGACAATAGTTATGTTAGGATAGAAGGCAACGGATAGAAAAATCTGGAGGCAGTGTGTTGACGAGGCAAAGTACCACCTTGGGTACCAAGAGCCACGGCAGTAAGTAAGTAAGTAAGTTATGTTATTGAATTCAATTAGTTAAAATAGGATTTGGATAGTTTAGGATTCGTGTAGGAAGTTATTATTCAAGATTAGCCAGACGTGAGATCTAAGAGGGCACGGAATGGCTCAACTGTTGTGATAGATAAAAGATAACGCGTGGTACAGACACGTCCAGCTACACCGCGACTTAGCACAGGACACTTTGTTGACATAAAGCTCGTTAAAATCGCGACTTAGCACAGGACACTTTGTTGACATAAAGCTCGTTAAAATACAATCAAGTAGCATAGGCTACAATACTTTACACTGTTGTGTAGATACTCGATTACCTGAGTTAATAGGAGGGGGCGGGGGGTAATGGGGTAATGAAAAATACGGTTAATCCAATATTATATAAACATAGATGACAAACCCATTAAAACACTATAAACAGCCATAAATGTCACGATTTGCGTTTTTATAAACAAAATTCAATATTGCACAATCATTATTATTGTGCAATAACATATTGTACATTTCAAATCATTGGTTTATCTTGGTTCAGTTGTAAAAACGGCAACACTTAAAATAATAGCCAACTCAAATTCAACTAATAACTAGCCAAACACTTCATTGCTGACGTAAATATTAAAGGAACCTATAGAAAGTGTTATAAGCTACTGCTCATGATAGACGGATAGGCTACCGGTAGGTGCTGTATCACAGCATAGGGTATTGACAGATAAGTAATAATACCCCAGCCGCAGCAAACCTGCCGACTAAGCGAATTTCCATTTGTCTTAATTGATTTTCAATTAAATATATTTTAATAACATTAGGTTTAACGAGTACCTAGGTTTGCTGCTACAAGGAAACTAATAAAGTGTGTTTTTTTGTAAAATATTGATAGCTTAGTACAAAATAAATAAATTTGATCAAAATACAAAATATATCCATAAAGAAGAAAACTACAACATTTGACAATATTCTCCATAAGAATAACATGGGAATTTTAAATTTACGATTTTTTAATTTTCTCCGTTACTTTTAACCGAACAAAAATACTTTTACATACTAAATTAATTGTTTTTTTAAGCTCTTTAAAAAGGTCTAAAGAGAAATTGGGAAATTTTGTGTTGAGAAAAACCAATTTTTACCCCATAAAACCCTCCGTAAAGCCTTGTTCCCATGGTCCGATCATGCTCGTTCGCGAACTCATTCAAGTTTATCCCGCTTTACACCTTTAAACCAAATTTCATCAAAATCGGACAAAAATTACTCAAGTTATCGCGTTCACGGACGTATATATATATATATATATATATATAGATATATATATATATATAGATATATATATATATAAAAGTCTATATATATACAGTGCAGTCCGGCTAATCCGAACTAATTGGGACCGAACCCCGTTCGGATTAGCTGATTGTTCGGATTAGCCGAAATAACGTAAATAATCAAGATGGAAGCAATTTTAAGGGGTCGTAGTGTCGTAATATGAACGAGCAATACACAAAAACCAATTTTAATAGTCCATTTACTACAACAAAATTAAAAAAACAACAGTTAAACTTAAATAAGCGCATCAGTTGTGCAATATCTAGCGTGTCAACAATCAACTAGCGTAGAGCGATATGAACGGGTGGGCAGACGTGTATGATGTGACGATAATGCGTGCGGACTGTACGTCTGCACGCACTGCTTACCGAGACTGTACACAGTAGCCTACACGTCTGCCCCGTTCTGCCCCCCTCCCCTCACCAATACACCTAGCTTAATTGTCAGAATCGCAACACAACAACACCTTGATCTAGTCTGCTTTTGTTTACGTAGTGCGGTCAGTCACCTGTGGATTTGCGTGTGTACGGGTTTTTAGTGTGATAAGTGCAATGTCTAACAAACGTAAACATAACACTTTGACTCTTAAAGATAAGCTGGAAACTTTAAAACGTTTGGATAATGGTGAAAGTGTGACTAAACTAGCGAAAGAGCTGAACGTTGGCAAAGCTACAATTTGCGACTGGAAAAAAAACCGTGCGAAACTTCAACAATATTGCACAACGTCTTCAGAGGTAACCCTTGAAAATCGGCAAACGGCGCGACAGTCGCAGTATGATAAAGTTGACGAAGCGCTTTTTCTGTGGTTCTCGCAAGAAAGGGAAAGGGGAACCCCTTTAAGTGGACCTATCGTTCAAGAAAAGGCAATTCAGTTGAACAATCTGTTAAATGGCGACAGTTCCTTCACAGCCAGCACCGGTTGGTTTGACCGGTGGAAAAAACGTCATGGTATTCGGCAGCTAACTGTCACCGGTGAACAACTTTCCTCAGATCAGGCTGCAGCGCAGGAATACCTTGCTTCATTTGACAATTTAATAAGCGAAGGAAATTATTCCCCCCAACAGATATATAACGCCGACGAAACCGGCCTAAATTTTAGAGCACTGCCAACTAAAAGCTTGGCCTCTAAATCAGAAAGTCGTGCTCCTGGTTTTAAAATGTGTAAGGACCGAGTAACCATTATGGCTTGTTCCAATGCTGCTGGTAACCATAAGCTTCCTCTTATGATGATAGGCAAAGCTGCTAAGCCTCGAGCCTTCAAGCATATAAACATGAAGTCACTTCCAGTGTATTACAGGAACCAGAAGAGAGGCTGGATGGACGGGAAACTGTTTAAAGAATGGTTCCATGACCAATTCGTACCATCTGTTAAACGGTTTAGCCAAGAAAATGACATTCCCCCACGTGCTATTCTTTTGCTAGATAATGCACCGTCCCACCCAGATGTCGACGAACTAACATGTGGCGAAATAAAGGCAGCCTTTTTACCTCCAAATGTGACGCCATTATTGCAACCAATGGACCAGGGGGTTTTGCAGGCTCTGAAGCTTAAGTATCGCAAACACTTTTTAAAGTCCCTAATTGAAGATGATACAATTCCCTTGGTTCAAAAAATTAAACAAACGAACGTAAAGGATGTTGTGTATTGGGCAGCTGAATCTTGGGAAAATGTGACAACTGGGGCGATAAGAAAATCGTGGAAAAAGTTGTGGAAATCGTTAGATTTTGAAGAAACCCCTACCGAAAATGACCCAGTTAACTTATTACCAATGATTCGAAACATTCCCGGTTGTGAAAACGCGGAAGAAGAGGACGTGGATGAATGGATGGCGGCAGACGGTACTAGTGCAGAGACTCTGACTGACGATGACATCGTAGCAGCAGTGACGCAAGATCATGTTCAGGGAGACGAGGGGGAGGGTAGTGATGACGAGCCAGGGGGCGGGGGAGGAGAGGAGAAAGTGACTCACAATGAGGCAGCTGCAGCGCTTGACCTTGCCCTTCGCTACTTAGAACAACAGTCTACTGCCACGCCTGCAGACGTGATGTTCATGAGAAAATGGCGGAACTACGCGGCAAAAAACAGACTTACTAAACTGCAGCAAATGACAATGCGGGACTTCATGTCCAATAACAAGTAGGCCTAACCAAAGTTAATTTTTCAGTACGGTATGTGCAATATTTCTTACAAAATAATTCTTTGTTTTATTTTGCAACCTACTCCTCTTTATTAATGAATTTCAAAATATGAATTTACTTAAATTAGATAATAAAATTCCCATAAAGTTACAATAAAATATATTTAGGTTCTATAGCTATTAACAATCTCATTGGGCTAGGCTAGTTAACAATTTGGAGAGCAAATTATCTTAATCTAGGGGTTGGTTCGTGCCGGGTATGACATTCTGATAGGCTAATTAACTTAATTTATACAGTACTAAAGTAGGCTAAATAATATGAGATAGGCTAATAATGAGAATAAAAAAATTTAGGCTATAAGTTCTTAATTTGAAAGTCACTTGAATTTAGTAAATTCACAATGTGGTGGTTGGAAATTGATGATGAGTTTTTTTAAGTGTTAATTGAGGTTGATATTACCAATTTTGTTGAATAGTGATTTTCTTCTTTCTTTATGTCTCTTTATATTCAATATTTATATGTATTCTGAATGTTAATTTTCAATTTTGGATATTTAAATCACTGGAGACTTGGCTCCCACATCCATCTCTCTCTATATCTTCCACCACAAGCACATTTTCTTCCTTTTCTTTAGCTTTCTTTCCAACAATTACTTCACACCTGGACACTGGACAGTACAAAAGAAATATTTCCTACCTAGACACTATTTAATTTTAGAATGGTATTTTTGAATATAGTTTTTCTTCTTCACTAATTTATATTTCATTAAATTTAAATATTCTTTTTGAAAATACAGTAATTAATAAATATTAAAAGTAATTTAGCTACAATTCACATATGAGTACATTCATGTTTTATCTCAATATCCCCTCAGAAATGATGGTATGGTGATGAATCAACAGAACATTATTTCGATAAGATAATGAATGAATGTATGACAACTTAACTAATTTACATAAACAGAACCTTTTTTTTATCTAGAATAAAAACAAACATTGAAAACATAAATATAACCTGATAAAACATAACATGGGACGTTAACACAACAAAACATGATTAATAATATTATTATTACAAACAAACAGTGGTAAAGAACAGAAACAGTGGAAAACATAAAGTGGTTTTGTGTCTATATATTTGTGATGTGTGAGTGTGTGGGAATTAACCATTCCTATTGTCTATCAGTCTATCACCACTGAACACACAGTCCTCTCATCTCTTATAAAAGTTTATCTTGAGCACTATAATTGTCTTTTAAACAATACGGTAATTTTCACTGAAAGATTGTTTATGCACTTGATTTTCAGAGAACAGGAAAGGGAATTAAACATTTTCGTTGTTCATGGGGGGAAAATACTTCTTGATTGAAGAAATGTGGTATGGACCGAATTCTTCTGGGTTTTCTAAACTACTAATGAAGTATGTCGATGATCCTAACACTCTGCTAATCTTGAATGGTCCTTCATACACTTCAAATAGTTTGGCAGTCTCGCCTTGCGCTAAATTTGAAAGAGGATGATTTCTTATGAGTACTAAATCGCCTGGATGAAAATAAGTTGGATGTGATTTGTTATGGTTTCTTCTGGCTCTTATATGACGCTTTTCTATGATTCTCTTCGAAGTTAAATATAGTTTGCGTGGGAGTGGTACTTCATTGATGAAAGGATTCTTAATGTATTTTTCCCAAAAGCGGATGTTTCTTTGCCCAAATTGTAATTCATTTGGGGAGAAACCAGTTGTCTCATGATATATTTCATTAAGGCACTCATTAATGTCTGGAATATAAGTAGCCCACCTTCGTTGTTGATGAGCACAATATGTGCGTAAACACCTCTTGACTTCTTTAATGGGTCGTTCTGCCATATTGTATCGGGGATAATATACTGGACTGAAGATTGGAGTAATGTCATTTTCTTCTAGTTTCTTAATATATGCCTTGCTTTTAAATTGAGTACCGTTGTCAGATTGTAATCGCTTTGGTATGCCATATGTGGGAAAATGAATGTTAAACAATTTATTCAAAATAGTCTGAGTAGTAGCACGTCTCATATTATATAACTTGACAAACTTAGTATAAATGTCTAGAACGATCAATATGTATTTTACTTTACCAATACTAGTCGGTAGTGGTCCGATTATGTCGATTGCCACTTGTTCATTTTTGCCAGTGCAACTAATCCCTTGAGCAGAACCATACAGAGTATGAGGAGAAACTTTACATCTTTGACATAAGTCACAGGTGGCTAGGTTAACTCTAATACGTCGATGCATATTTTTGAAAATGAAATATTCTTGCAGTAGAAGAAAACATTTCTTTGGTCCGCAATGCAGATAATAATAATGACATTCCCATATTAATCTGTCAATGACACAATTTGGAACACTAATTAACCAATTATCTTTGTATTTCTGATAGAGAATCCCTTTATGAAGTTTGTATTTCGTTGAGATTCGATGGAATTCAGGTGTATCTTCTGGATTAGAGAGTATTTGATATATGGTTTGGAGTCGGCAATCTTCTGATTGTAATTTGGGTAAATTCTGAAGAGCGTCTCTCAGTTGAGGATCAGGAACACGACGAATGTAATTAATGGTTAACTCAGGAGTTGTTGACTCTGGTTGTTCTGAATGGGTGATGCGGCTTAGAGCATCTGCTGTGAGATTATCTGATCCTTTACAATGTTCAATTTCAAAGTTGTATTCTTGTATGGCTAGAGTCCAGCGAGTTAACCGATTGTTCAACAATTTACAGGTTTGCAAGAAAGTAATGGCATGGTTATCAGTCAAAATTTTAAGTTTTGCTCCCAAGATGATGTATCGGGTTTTCTGTAAACAATATACTATTGCTAGTAGTTCTTTTTCCGTAGTAGTATATCTCTGCTCGGCTGGCTGCAAGGCCCTGGACATAAATACTATCGCTGCTTTGTCTCCATTTTCCAAATACTGAAATAAGTGTCCACCTATGGATAAATCAGATGCGTCTGTTTGTAAATAGAACGTTTTTGAAATGTCTGGGTGATGTAAAACATTTGCACTTAAGAACAGTTGTTTGATCTTAGTAAAAGTTTGTTCGTCTTCGGGTGTCCAAATGAATTTATTCTTTTTTGATGTTAAACGTAAAAGTGGCTGTACATTGGCTGCAAATTTATCCAAGAATTTGTTGTAGTAATTAATACATCCTAAGAAAGATTTTAGTTGTGTTCGGTTTTTGGGACTGGGGAAATCTAATATTGGTTTTATCTTAGTTTGATCCATTTCCAACCCGTTTTCTGTCAGAGTATAGCCCAAAAATGGTACTGAATTCAAACAGAATTGTGATTTTCCAAAGTTTATCGTCATATTTGCTTCATGTAGTTTCTTGAAAATGTACTCTAAATGTTTTAAGTGAGTTTTGAAATCAGGAGATATTATACAAATGTCATCTACATAGATCATTGTGAAGTCTTCAACGCTGTCATCAAATACTTGGTCGAGTGCTCGAACTAGGGCGGCTTGCGACGTGGATATCCCAAAAGGTGTGACCCTATATTGATATGTTTTACCTCTGAATTGAAAGGCGGTAAATTGTCGTGATTCAAAAGATAGCGGGACTTGCCAGTAAGATGCCGTTAGATCAATACTGCTTATAAATTTAGTGTTGCGACATTTTGCTAAAATTTCATTGATACTTCGATTACATTCGTAATCCGGTGTGATAATCTCATTCGCTTTTCTAGCGTCAAGGCATAAGCGTATTTCTCCACTCTTCTTTATTACAGGTATTATTGGGTTTATGAATGTACTATTGCTTCTTTCGATGATTCCAAGAGTTTCCATGCGTTCTATTTCTTTCATAACAGCATTTTGGTGTATGGTTGGGACTGGATAACAATGATGTTTGAAATTTTTGGGATTATCAACCTTTAAAACATGTTCATATTTGTTACATATACCAGGAATGTCAGAAAAGGTACTTTTGTATTTAAGTAATAAATCAGCTAATTGTTGTTTCTCTTCATTGTTGATTAAGTTGTTGTCACATATAGCTTTGCTAATCATTTGCGGTGTAAGATCACTATTTATGTTGCTTCTATTTATATTTTCGTATTCAAATGTATTATCACTCATTTTATGGTTATTAATTTGATTGATGTTTTCATTGATTATATGACATAATACTCCTTGGGTACTAACTTTGTCAAACTTTAATATTTTCTGTGAATCATTTATATTTATTATTATTTGTTCTTGATTGAAATCCATAACAGTTTTCCATGAGCTTAACACGTCCATTCCGAATATAATAGGTCTTACTAAATTGGGTACAATCAACATTTGAATGTTCGTGATTTGATCATCTATGGTGATTGGCAACATTATTATTTTTGATATTTTCTTTGATTTATCATTTACAGCGGTTTTAATACTTGTACCGACAACTGGTAATTGTTCATGACGGCCAATGTTTATTTGGTTCTCAGAGTACCAATTTTCAGACATACACGTTACGTTTGAACCTGTATCAATAAGAGCATTTACAGAAATATTATTAATTTTAATTTTGATTTCTGGATAATGAATTGGAATTTGTTTTAATGAGCATTGTTCATTAAGACTTGGTTCTTCTGTAAGTAGGAATTCTCGGTCACAATAGATATTACATATAGTTTGAGCGTCTTCGTCATTTGGTTTATAATTATTAATTTGCCTACTTAATCCGATTTTGTTAATATTTGGCACTGAAGATCTTTGTTCATTTAATTTAGATTCTGATGTTGATTGTAGGCAACTATTATCGACAGTGCCTAACAGTTTAAAGGCTCCTTATGGTTAGGAGTTGTTGGGGAAATATTTGGTTGATTTGGACTTCGTTCGATAGTCATGTGGCATATTTGTTTTTGTTCATGGGTAGGATATCGCCTTCCGTCATTTGGATTAACGTGGTAATTGGGTTTGGAACTTGTCTGGTTATTCGCTGGTGGTTGATAATTATTTGTCCTACGGTCGTTATATCTATTATAAGGGTGATCATTTGGTTGAGGTGCTGTCCGGTAGTATTGGTTCTTTGGAACATAGGCTCTATTATTGTAACGGTTTTGATTTGAATCTGATCCCCTCCATTCTTTCTTATGTGGATCATTATAATCTTCATTTCTTCGTGATTGCTCGTTGAATTTGTTTTGCGGATTTTGATGTAAGTTTGAGATGTATGGTTTATGTTGATTTTTCTTCTGTTGATCTTTGATGTCTTCCCGTAAAAGTAAGGCTTCAAACCCTTGGATAGTAGTTATATTTTGTACTCGTCGTGCATTCTGGATTAGTTCTTCGAAATGTTCGCACAGGCAATCCACTATTTCTTCTTCATCAAGGGGTGGTGTCAATGATTGTAGTGTGAGGACACGTTCGACAAAATATTCAGATCGTGAAAGATTACCATTGTTACGATATTTTTCAGATTCCAGTCTTTGTCTGATTCCTCGTTGTGTGTCTTTATTCCAGTATTTGCTTTCGAACATGTTTTGGAAACATTCCCAATTACTTACGTCACGTTTCACTAGGTTAAACCAACGTGCAGCGTGATTTTCTAGGCTATTTTCAATAAGGTCAGTTAAAAATTCAACATCGTCATCGTTTGGATTCTTTTTAAGGAGACTTTTCTTGTAATATTTATATAATTTGGCAATGAACTCTTTAGGGTTATGTCCTCTACCATTGAATTTTGGTAATGTCATATCTGACACGATTCCGGAGTTTCCGTTACATGTAAGTTAGATATGTTGAGGGGACGATGTTACTTGTCCATGTTTAGTGATATTTTGTTTTATTTTAATAATCTCCTCACTTTGTTTTTGTAGATTCTGTTGGATAGCTGAAATTTCTTGACCTTGATTTTTAATAACGATCAGTGAATTTTGTATTTCATGGTCATTTTGTTTTGATTTTGCTGTTATAAGTTGTTCATGTTCCAACCTGAATTGGTTTATCTGTGAATGAATATCATATTTTTGTTTTTGTATTTCCAAATTCACTTTTTCAAGAGTTTGAGAATTATTTTAGATTATCATGGACTTCATTTCGGATTTTTGTTCTTCTAAGTCTTGGATTAAATTTTCACGTATTTTGGTATCACATTCATATATTTCTGCTTTAAACGTTTCTTTCATTGTAAGGATCTCTTTGGAATGTTGAATCTGAGTTATTTGTATCTGATCCATTTCCTTACGCATGTTTTCTTGGTTAGTTTTAACAGAGGTGATTTTTTCTTCAAGGGAAATCTGGCACTGTTTAATTTCACGCTGAATTTCTGATTTTAAATTATCATTTTGTAATTTTATTTCTGACATTTCAGATTGTATTTCTAATTTTAATGTGTCGTGTTGTGAAATTATTAATGCATTATTCTGTTGAACCATTCGCATTAATTGAAGAATAGAATCATTCATATTTATTTCACTCGCAGCTGTTAGAGGCAGTGATGCGATGTCTGTGACTCCAGTCGTATGTTCATTCGATGTCAGTGTGGTGGCTTTCATAGTGACGTCACTCACATCAGCTGATTTGTCTGTCTGTTGTTGTGACGATTCATCTCCGCCGTTCTTCTTCTCCTCTACGTCAAGTCCTTCTGCTGTGTCCAGTTCTCGTTCCACCATTCCCTGTGTTCCCATTGGCTGGTGTGAATTCGGTGCGGATGTCATGGCGGCGTTGTCTTGTGCGTCTGCTGCTGTGTTGTCTGTTGCTGTTCTAGTGATGCTTTGTGTATGAATGTGTTCTTGTAGATCGTGTCCTTCGTTGTGCTGTGTGTTCATGTCGTTTGATTGTATTTTGTTTACGGTGTTCACAAAATTATCTTGCTTATTAGCATTTGCTAATTCGCCACAATTATCGTCTGGGTCTGATTCACTGTCGGTATTGTAACGCAAATTATTTTCGGCTGCCTTCCACGATAACTTCGGCTTTGGTCGTAAATTGTACCTTTTGTCATCGTCACTCATATTGATTAAATAAATGATTATTCCCTGTGTTGTTGCATATACTTTTTATTTGTGTATTTGAAGGTTTGTTAGTTGTGTGTTAATTTGGTTACTAGGGCCTATCTTAAATTGTGTAGGTTAATCGTAGGTTAGGCCTAGATCAGAATTTTCAATAGCCCACTCGTTGGGACGCCATTTTGCAACCTACTCCTCTTTATTAATGAATTTCAAAATATGAATTTACTTAAATTAGATAATAAAATTCCCATAAAGTTACAATAAAATATATTTAGGTTCTATAGCTATTAACAATCTCATTGGGCTAGGCTAGTTAACAATTTGGAGAGCAAATTATCTTAATCTAGGGGTTGGTTCGTGCCGGGTATGACATTCTGATAGGCTAATTAACTTAATTTATACAGTACTAAAGTAGGCTAAATAATATGAGATAGGCTAATAATGAGAATAAAAAAATTTAGGCTATAAGTTCTTAATTTGAAAGTCATTTGAATTTAGTAAATTCACAATGTGGTGGTTGGAAATTGATGATGAGTTTTTTTAAGTGTTAATTGAGGTTGATATTACCAATTTTGTTGAATAGTGATTTTCTTCTTTCTTTATGTCTCTTTATATTCAATATTTATATGTATTCTGAATGTTAATTTTCAATTTTGGATATTTAAATCACTGGAGACTTGGCTCCCACATCCATCTCTCTCTATATCTTCCACCACAAGCACATTTTCTTCCTTTTCTTTAGCTTTCTTTCCAACAATTACTTCACACCTGGACACTGGACAGTACAAAAGAAATATTTCCTACCTAGACACTATTTAATTTTAGAATGGTATTTTTGAATATAGTTTTTCTTCTTCACTAATTTATATTTCATTAAATTTAAATATTCTTTTTGAAAATACAGTAATTAATAAATATTAAAAGTAATTTAGCTACAATTCACATATGAGTACATTCATGTTTTATCTCAATTTGTTTTTTATTACGATTTGTAAATTTAAACTTTACGTAATAAACAAACCATTGTATTCCTTAATTGATTACTCTGTTTATACTTCATTTCAAGATGTTTTACCTTTCCCATTGTATTTTATATAGTGCAAATTTATTAAAATTAATACCGGGAACGTGTTCGGATTAAGCGGACGTTCGGATTAACCGTGTTCGGATTAGCAGGACTCAAGTGTATATACATATATAAAAATTTGAACGAATGGTGTTTTTGGCCTCTGGGGACGTCTTACCGTGCCACGTGGTAATAGCTACTTCCCTATAGGGAAATTTGCTAAAAAAGTGTAAAAGTATATTTTAGAGATAATAAAAACACTCTTAAAAAGAATGTAACGAGAACAATCTTGTTATTCTTTTTCTTTGTTCTTCTGTTCTTTATTCGGTTTCTCTTCAATTCATACACAAATTCAACAAGTCGCCATATTTAGGCCTACTCATTGCCCAATCACAGCCTTACTAAAGGTACCATGGTTACTAATCACAGTTTACTAAGCATTATATCGTCATCATTCCCGAGCTGTTGTATCTGAAATCTGTTGTAACATAGCGCACAGCAGACAGAAGTGTAAAACGGAGCAGACGATTGTTGTTCCATTTCATTTTCATCAAAGGAGCTGTGATGTTTCCAAAGGGAGGGAGAGGAGGTCGTTATACTCGTATCAAGAGAAAGACTGACAATTGGTTAAGCAGAGGTTACGAACGCTATATATAGATATTCTGGCAATAAAAAATTCCTTTAATTGAGGTGACTTATAATACTCTAATTTTATTTATATAGAAAGATAAGTTTTCCAGTCCTGTACAACACTGATTCACGGTCTTTTCCCGATAATCAAAATTCAAGTACAACTTGATACACACAGAATCTCCGGTTCCCGACCTGGATGATGGCTAGTTATATAATTTAATTTACAGTTACATATTAGTACCCGTGATAAATCAAACCCGTTATGTAAGCCAAAGCCACACGGTTATTAATCTTACTTGGTTTTGGATTTGCTTACAAACGTGATCGGAAATGGTTAGGGCCTACACAGTAAACAACATTTATGTAAACATATCAGTGACAGCTAGAAAAAGGAATCTTTATCAAAACAGCTGTTCGTAGTTTCATATATGACGTGTTCTCTTAACAGATCTGTATATATAATACATCCTGTGAATACAATTAAACCATTAGAATCATAATCGGTATTCTAGTTTTCTTTAGAGTAGGCCGCGTAAATTGCCTTCTGGGCCGTGACAGACGGACATAAATTGAGATAAGACATGTTTCATCTTCTTCAATGTATAAAACATAAAAATAACCCAAAATATGTATAATTCTGAGCAATGTACATACAAAACTATAACTTTATTTTTATAGATTAACTAACTGGGTTTGAATTTTTAATATCTAAAAAAATGTATAAAACTTCTTTTAGTTTTACAAATTGTACTGGGCGGGGGAATAATATTTCTCGTTTGTTGTGTACCTCATTTATGGTGGTGGGGTGGGGGCTGTTGCTCAATTGGGGGGGGGGGGGTGCGTCATGAGTCTAGGGGGGGTGTCAAGGATTTCTATTATATTGTTTGTTCCCATTTGGCCTTAGAAGAATATTTCAGTTCCATATTGTTAAACAGTTCAGTCCCAATCCAATTGTTTCAATTCCATAGACAGACTGTCATATCTTCTATCTCTCTCTCTCCCTCCCTCCCCCCTTCTTTCTACCGGTCAACCGGTCACTCTCAACTCAACTACAGTCCACTAAACTTAAAACTACAAGTTCATCAGTAACTTTGTACTGTATTCAATTCTCATTCTAAGGCCATCAGTTGCCATTTACTTTCCCTTTTTAAAATACCAGTTTATTATTATTTTAGTTAAGCAAGCAGCAGTTTTTTGTTTTATTTATTGTTTTGGACATTCACATTATTATATTAAATTCAGTGTTGCAAAGAACTAGGACGAAACTAGGTAACAGTGCAAGTAGTGAAAGCATCTCCCATCATCACAGGGGCGCCCCTAACTACAACTCGACTTCAAGACGTCAAAAGGTGCGTGCATCAAAATATGTAAATATTATCACTACAAAATTTGTCTTTTTATTACATTTTTAAAGTAACATATTCAAATTATCCCACATTTTTTGGCCTTCGAGCAGGATAATTTAATCAGACTATGGACTAATTTGCCTATTATTTTGAAGACAAATACATTGTGCAATATTTATTAATTAAAAGTGTCAATTTCATATCAATTTGTTATTTAATTAAGTTGTTCAATTTACTGCTAAGCTGCTTGCAAAGACCAAACTTTTCATGTCCAAACCATTCATGTCCAAACATTCACGCATTCCATGTGCTGCTATGACGTCATTTGTCATTTCCACAATTTCATTTCTTATGTCAGCATTGTCAGCTGTCAGCCATCATAGAAATCATGTGATGTCACTTCACTAATGCCATCTGTAGGCGATTTCCAGAACTAAGTGTATTTAGTTCATTTCTAGGCCACTAGTAGCCACCTTAACCCAATCCTATTGGTAAAAATCTCAATCTCCTTGTTCCATGTCCATGAGTTCATGTCCACAACCTAACCTACATGAATCAACAGCTGTGTGATGCTACATAGATCAAATCGTCTGTTTGATGATCAAAGTCAGTGCAACTTTGAGGTTATGTTTTTGCTTACAAACTTTGTCGTATTATTTATGGACTTGTTAATGCAAATAAACTTGATGGATTATTAAGGAACAGTTTTAAAATCTACTGAGGAAGAGAAATATATTTTTATTTTGGAAATTTATGGATTTATTTAATGAAATGTTTTAATGTTGATTGATATTGCCCAAGTTAGGCTATGTGATTTTACAGCAATTATCTGTGAGTACAGTAATTTACTGAGCATATTTCGTCTTACAATATGAGGTTTACTACATTTATTAAATCTTCTGAGCTTCTTGAGATTAGAATTAAGGCTATTCATAAACAAGTCAAGGCTTTATATGACTTAAGTGTTGTTGCGGAATTAACTAATCCACAGTTAAATAAATTGAGAGCACTCTTAGACACTGCTACTAAAAAACATAATGAATTTGAAAAATCTCTCAATAAACTTTTTGGCACTGTATGTGATTCTGACATCGACACTGACAAAATAAGTAAACTTCAGGAAACTATCTCAGATCTTTTTATTGAAATTCAATGTACAGCAACAACTTTGCTTCCTAGCAATGTACCTCAACTTAATGAATCGACTGAGGTTGCTCAACCTAATCAGCCCTCTGTTTCACAATGCACAGTAAAACTTCCACGCATAACTCTACCTACATTTTCTGGAGATGCAGAACAATGGATTGCATTTCAAAATTTATTTGAGGAAACTGTCCACAAAAATGATTCTCTGTCAAATGTTGAAAAGTTAACATACTTGTTGTCTTGTTTGGCAAATGAGCCTCTAAACTTAGTCAAATCATTACCTGTCAATGCGGCTAACTACCTAATTGCATGGAACGCATTAGTTAAGCGATATAAGAACACTAGGCTACTAGTTAATCTTCATGTAAGCAACATTTTGGATTTACCTGTCTTACAAAAACCCACTGTCAACCAACTAAGGGATTTTTTTATCAAAATACAACGAAAACTATGAGGCATTAAAGGCCTTAGGCCATGATATCTCTAATGAAAGTGTTCTTCTGACATCTTGTATTTTGCGAAAATTCGACACCAATCTCCGTGCTGAGTTTGAGCGTAAGCGCAGTAATTATGAAGAAATCCCTAGCATTAAGGATGTTGTTTCCTTTCTAGAAAAAGAGTGCTCACAGAGGGAGGCAGCAAACATAGGCCTCTTGACTGTGTCATGTGGGTCACATGGTAAGGTCAGTTCATCTAGTCTTAGCAAAAATGCTTCATTTTCCAAAAACTCCACTAGTGGAAAAACAGCCAAGTATGTCATGCTAACAAGCAAGCCGTTCACTTCAAATTGTGTATTTTGCAATTCTGATACACACTCAATCTACAGGTGTGAAAAGTTTTTAGCCCTTACTCCACAAACTAGGCAAGGTTTTGTGAAATCTAAGAACCTATGTGTTAACTGTTTAAACCAGCAGCATAGACTGAGCAGCTGTGTCTCTAAACATACTTGTCGTACCTGTAAGAGACGACATCATACTTTGCTTCATTTTGGCAAAATTGAGAATAATGCTTCTCAGCAAACACGTTTAGGCCTACCTAATTCCTCTGATAGTAGTCCTTTGTCTACGAATACTATTGTCGGAAATGTGCAAAACAATTGTTCAGAATCTTCGACAACCGGGAGCACTTCAGCAAGTCTTGTCAGTGTAGCTGAAAATGGAGGTCTAGTACTCCTAGCTACAGCTCTAGTCAATGTATCCTCAATCAACGGCCAGTCATTAGTAGTGCGTGCTATACTTGACAGCGCCTCGCAAAATACTATAATCACACAGCATTGTGCTACACTTTTGCAACTACAGCGAACAAAAGCAAATGTCCCTTCTATAATGGGAATTTCTTCTGCCAAAGTAAATTCAAGAGGCATCTCTCATGTGTCACTATCCACTCTTAGTGGACATGTTTTTGCTGGTTCACATCCTGTGCTTATTCTGGACAAAATTTCAAATAATCAACCAGCCGTTCAGTTACCTAACTCTGTGAAATCCACACTTAAGGGTTACACTCTTGCTGACCCAACATTTGATTTGCCTGGTCCCATCGACCTACTCATCGGAGCGGACCTCTTCCCTCAAACTCTACTCGGATCCTCAGTCAGTCTTGGAGCTAACATGCCATATGTTCTCAACACTATTTTTGGCTATGTTGTAATAGGTACCACACCTATCTTCAAATCAGTTTCATACCCTATGGGCACTTCTACATTCTTATCTACCACTGATATCGATCTTCACTCTACTCTACAGAAGTTTTGGTCTCTCGAAGAACCACCTTCAATACCTCTTCTCTCGCCTCAAGATAAAGACTGTGAAAAACATTTCATCGAGACACATTCTCGTACTCCTAAGGGTAGATATGTATGTCGCATACCTTTCAAAGACAGTCCTTCTAAGTTAGGCGATTCATCTAACATTGCCAAACGCACTTTTCAGTCACTAGAGCGCAAATTTCAAACACAGCCAGAATTCAAGAAAAAATATTCTGAATTTATGGAGGATTATAAGTCATCTGGTCATATGAAACTAGTAGATTCAGATTTGAATCTTTCACATCCACACTGTTTCTTACCCCATCATGGAGTTTTCAAAGACGGAAAAATCAGAGTAGTTTTCAACGCTTCGGCTCCTACATCCACTGGTGTAACCTTAAATAATATTCAGCATCTAGGACCTAAACTACATAGTGAAATATCCGATATAATCTTTCGATTTCGACAGCATAAAATAGTACTACTGTGCGACATAAGACAAATGTTCAGACAAATTGAGATTCATCGTGATGATCAAGTTTTCCAGTTGATTTATTGGAGAGAGAATGAAAGTTGTCCTCTACAGATCTACCAGCTAACTACTGTTACTTATGGACTTACCTCATCACCGTACTTGGCTAATAGAGTTGTGAAACAGTTAATAACTGACGAGGGTGAGAATCACCAACTTGCGGCAAAGGCCCTGAAAAATCAGATATATGTAGATGATGCTGTGTTAGGCTGTAACTCCATTGAAGAAGCATTGGAACTTCAACGGGACGTCATCAATCTCCTGCAGAAGGGCGGTTTTGAGCTCCGCAAATGGTCTTCTAACCATCCAAAACTACTCGATCATCTTCCAAAGAATTTCTGTGAAACCCCTCACATATTTCGTTCTACAGGTCAATCGTACCACAGTGTATTAGGCCTAAAATGGATTTCTGAAACAGATGAATTCTCTTATATGATCAATAAACCTTCTGAGATCATAACAAAACGGTCTGTCCTCTCTACCATAGGACAGATTTTTGACCCGATTGGAATGTTAGCCCCTATTACTTTTTGGGCTAAGACCCTAATGCAACACATATGGACGTTAGGACTCGACTGGGACACACAACTCCCTCAGCCTATAGCTGAAAAATGGTCACAGTTCATTCTAGAGCTACCAAACATAGAAACTCTCCGAATACCTCGATACCTACTTACATTTAGCCAATTGTGTAAATATTGAACTACATGGATTTTCCGATGCAAGCGAGTGTGGTTATGCAGCTTGTGTTTATCTAAGAGCTGAAGATTCTTCTGGAAATGTCAATGTGAATCTGTTGATTGCAAAGTCAAAAGTTGCACCGTTGAAACGTGTAACAATTCCGAGATTGGAATTATGTGGTGCTCATCTGTTAGCAAAATTGTTAAATTATTGTCACGAGCAATTTTCTAGCTCTTACAAAACTTCCATGTTTGCATGGTGTGACTCCAGTATCGCCCTGTCATGGATTAAAACCCCGTCTTATCTACTCAAGCTTTTTGTTGCTAATCGTGTGGCTCAAATACAAGAACTTATACCTATTTGTACATGGAGACATGTGTCTACCAACGATAATCCTGCGGACTACGCTTCTCGCGGGTTAACCGCCTCAAGCCTACTTCATCTTGAGCAGTGGTGGTCTGGTCCCCAATGGCTCCAAGGAGACTCCTCTACCTGGCCTCAAACTTGCCATATGTTCGTCCCAGATAATGAGCTTCCTGAATTGAAAACTACGACCCTCAA
The DNA here is from genome assembly GCF_028750875.1 of Macrosteles quadrilineatus. Taxonomy (NCBI): domain Eukaryota; kingdom Metazoa; phylum Arthropoda; class Insecta; order Hemiptera; family Cicadellidae; genus Macrosteles; species Macrosteles quadrilineatus. The sequence continues at coordinate 38,283 of NW_026542961.1, forward strand.
TCTTGTAACCACATCGGACAATGATGGATGGATTTCAAAATTTTCTTCGTGGAAAACTACACTACATGTTATGGGATATGTTTTGCGTTTTATTTCTTGTCTGAAAAGTAAACAAAGGATTACACATTCCCTTACCAGTGAAGAACTTGAGAATTCTGACAAACGAATTTGTTGGCTAATTCAAAGCTTGTCCTTTAAGGATGAAGTGTTGCGCAAGAACAAAGTCTGTTCTAATCGCATTCTACGCTTAGCACCCTTTCTGGATTCTGAAGGAATTTTAAGAGTTGGAGGAAGATTAAAAAACTCTAACTTGCCTTTTTCGGCAAAACACCCAATAATTTTGCCAAAACGTCATCCTGTTGTACGTCATCTCATTGATTTTTACCACAAGTCTCATCTTCATGTAGGACCTCTGCAACTACAAGCAATACTCCAAGAGAAGTATTGGATATTATCGGCACGAAGTGTCATCCGTTCTGTAATATTTGAGTGTGTTCGCTGCTTTAAGGTTAAACCTAGAACCACCTTCCCTTTAATGGCTGACTTACCTTCAGGTCGAGTAATTCCTACTAGATGTTTCAACGTTTCTGCTGTTGACTATGCAGGTCCATTCACAGTGAAACTCTTCAAACTTCGAAAAGTACAACCCATCAAGGTATACCTCTGTTTGTTCATCTGCTTCGTCTCCAAGGCAGTACATCTTGAAGTTGTTACCGATTTGTCTACAAACACTTTCATTGCCTCACTAACAAGATTTATTTCTAGAAGAGGATTAGTCTCAGATCTCTACTCCGACTGTGGCACCAACTTCATTGGCACCAGCTCAACTCTTCGGAAAACCTTTGAAGATCTGATGAAATCACCAGAAACTCAGCAATATGCTCAAGATAACAGAATTACCTTCCACTTTAATCCACCCAAAGCACCTCATCAAGGGGGATTATGGGAACGCGCAATCAAGAGCGCTAAGTATCATCTTACTTAGTAGGTCTTATCGAGTCATAGGTGACCAAGTTTTGACTTATGAAGAGTTTATCACTTTAACAACACGTGTAGAAGCTATGTTGAACTCTAGACCAATCACACCATTATCATCTGACCCCAATGACTTGGAACCACTCACACCAGGACATTTCCTCACTGGAGGACCATTAGTTTCTTTAATTGAGCCTTATCTTCTAGACTCTACACCTGTGCAGCATTGGAGAAGAGTTCAAGCTTTCTCACAACACATCTGGCGTAGGTGGAATAGAGAGTACCTTCAAACACTTCAAGAGCGTTCCAAGTGGACCAAACCTCAGAAGAACCTAAAGATAGGAGATATGGTTATTATCCATGATGACAATTTACCTCCACTGTCTTGGAAAATGGGACGAATCCTCGAAGTTTCTCCTGGCTCCGACGGAACCGTGAGAGTGGTAAAGGTCAAGACTTCAGGCAGATCCTTAACCCGTCCTGCTGTTAAGGTGTCCTGCTTACCCTTACAATAACCTCAAAACCTGGCTACTGTACCCCTCTATTTCTTAATTTTTCTCAAAAAAGCTGTCTTTCATTTATTTTCTGTTGAACCGGATTGGTTCAAGGGGGGGAATATGTCAAGGATTTCTACTATATTGTTTGTTCCCATTTGGCCTTAGAAGAATATTTCAGTTCCATATTGTTCAGTCCCAATCCAATTGTTTCAATTCCATAGACAGACTGTCATATCTTCTATCTCTCTCTCTCCCTCCCTCCCCCCTTCTTTCTACCGGTCAACCGGTCACTCTCAACTCAACTACAGTCCACTAAACTTAAAACTACAAGTTCATCAGTAACTTTGTACTGTATTCAATTCTCATTCTAAGGCCATCAGTTGCCATTTACTTTCCCTTTTTAAAATACCAGTTTATTATTATTTTAGTTAAGCAAGCAGCAGTTTTTTGTTTTATTTATTGTTTTGGACATTCACATTATTATATTAAATTCAGTGTTGCAAAGAACTAGGACGAAACTAGGTAACAGTGCAAGTAGTGAAAGCATCTCCCATCATCACAGGGGCGCCCCTAACTACAACTCGACTTCAAGACGTCAAAAGGTGCGTGCATCAAAATATGTAAATATTATCACTACAAAATTTGTCTTTTTATTACATTTTTAAAGTAACATATTCAAATTATCCCACAGGGGGGATGGGCACCCCTGAGTACATGAACACCTAACAGAGTTAGTCCTTGAAAACAATGTTTCTTAACATTTCTAATTTCAAAACAACAGCTAAAAGAATAAAATTGTAATAATTTTTCATTCAGGCATGAAAAACTAAAAAAAAATATAAAAAAAATACCACACTAGAATAAGTTTCTTTACTCCAGAGCCACTGGGGGGGAGCCGATTGGACGGATCACGAAATTGATGGTATATGAACCTATTCCATGAAATTCTACACGTATGTACCAAGTTTCGTGGAAATCGGTTTAGCGGTGTCTGAGTTTATCACTGCCAAATATATATATATACAAACATCCTCTTTAATACTTATAGATACTAGAAGTTCAGAATGTAACCTAGAGCACAAGAGATTAGGTTTTCACGATTTTTTATGAGGATATCAGGCTTGGAGCCTATACATTCTAACTCATAAAACAATTAAAAAACTACAAAGCCAATTTCTAATCTCATAGTACACTTACTTACTTACTGCCGTGGCTCCACAAATCTCAGTTGATTCTTCGCCTCGTGTACCAGCCTCTTCCACCCTTCTCTGTCTTCTGCCAAGTTGACACTTGCACCCATTGTCCTGATGTCGTTCAATACTTGGTCAGTCCATCTCTAATTCGTAGTACACTAGATTTTAAAATTACAATCACATTAGTATTTGAAAAAATATTTTGAATTAGTAAATAACTCTTCAACGGCTATTTGAAAATAACAAAATTAACATTGCTCTTATGGCAGGCAAATCCAACATGGCCGTTGGCTTCCATGGATTCCTTTGGAAATACATTCAAAACAACATACAACACTTCTAATCTCACAGTATACTAGATATTTATTAGTGATAGGTCTCCACGTCGAATGTCGATTCCGCCGGCTCTTGGCAAAAGAACCGGGACTGAGAACCAACGGTGAAATGTCGGTACCGATAATGCTGAAAGATTACCGATATTGCCGCGATCGCGCAAGACGGCGATGACATTTCTGTGACCGCGGGAGAAGATTTTTCTGCGATCGTGGATGACGTTACTGCGATCCCGGGAGACGACAATGACGTCTACATGGCCGCAAGAGATGCTCATGATTTTGCCCCAATCGTGGACGACGACTAAGACATTTCTGCAACCGTGGGAAATGTTCATGATTTTGCCGCGATAGCAGAATCGCAGGAGACGATTATGATGTCTAAATGACTGTCGGTGATGTTCATGATGTTGCCACAATCGTGGAAGATGATGTCTACACGGCCACGGGAGATTTTTATGATCTTGCCGCCATCCGTAAAACATTGATGGTCTACACAGCCACAAAAGATGTTCATGATCTTGTCGGGACCGTGAAAAACAGTGATGATGGTTTAGTAATTGAGAAAGATATTTCGAATTTTGCAGTGATCTCAGAATAGGACGATTATCACGATATTACTTTGAGTTTGGCTGGACTGAAAATATCAGGCAGGCACAGGCACACCTCTAGTACCTTAAATATGGTAGTTATTTGATGTGATAAGAAGGGTTTACACTAGTAGGCTAGTTAGAATGTTTCATTGCTGCATACTTTTTTTTACTTAAAAAATACCCCTAATAGCCTACATCAAAAATACTTAATAGAAATTCATAAAGACAGGGGCTGTTATAGTACAGTCGAACCTCGTTTGTACGAACCTCGATAAAACGAATTCCTCGATAAGGCAAATTTTTTTTAATACCCTTGAAACTTTCATATAGGTCAATGCTAAAAACACCTCTATACAACGTATTAATTAAGTTAAAAACCTCCATAAGACGAATTTGTTTGTTACATGGGCTAGGACTGATTAACCTCTATACAACGAATATTCTTAGCACAAAACCTCTACAAGACGAACGTGACCTCTATAAGACGAATTTCTCATAATCTTAACCTCCATAGTACGTAGTTTTCAAAACAAACAGAAGTTTGTCTCAACATGAAACCCCCATCCATCCCTCCTCATTCCTCAGTCATTGTTTGGAGAAAACCTTGGAGTGAAGAGAAACCTCTATAAGAAGAATAACAGCAGCATTAAACCTCGATAAAACGACCCCCTTTATTAAGAAAACCTCTATAGTACAAATTTTTACCGTACCCCTTGAAATTCGTCTTATAGAGGTTCAACTGTATAACCAATCCATTCAGTAAACTTGGTTAAACTATTTAAAAAATGATATTGGAATTGAGAATTGTTTTTAGGTATTGGTTTCAAGAATCGATAAGTTTTGGTATCGACACATCACCAATTCATCAAATAACAAGCTACATTATTTTGATTTGAATGTGTTTGGCTACTTTAGTGTGTTTTTTTTGTACAAAAAGTTTTGTACAATCCTATACTAATGCAAAATACTATAAAATTGAAATACTGTTTTATTTAAAAAATAAAAATTAAGTAGACTATCCTAAAAAATTAAAATAAGGTATCGGAACCGAGAACCGAGAATCAATTTTGGCTAAGAACCACTACCGACTTTGAAAAAGTGGTCCTGACCCATCACTATTTACATTATAACCACTTTGGTGTTTGAAAAACTATTTTTGGATTATAATTAACTCTTCAGCAGCTGTTTAAAATTATCCAATATGGTCGCCAGCCTCCAGCTTCCAAGGCCTCTTAAATAAATGGGGAAGACTTTAAACTGGCACAAGAAACACAAAATATTTCACTGTCACTGACAGAATTTTCAACTGAGGAAGATAGCTTTCTACATTTCTATGGTGTCCAAGGTGTTGTTGAAACAGTTGCCACCATTAGACCAGTTGAAAATGCTGTCAGTGACAGTGAAATATTCTAATGTTTGTGTATGTAGCTTGAAATTTTGTGTGTAATGCAAGTTCAGTTAACTATTTGCTTTTGACATAAAAAAAGTCTTAATGTTGTTTGTTGTGAAAAATAAAGTATTTCCAGTGTTTTCCTAATTGGAGAATGTGAATAGGTTTTTATTGAACATTTTGAATCATTCATTTGAGATGGTGGAGGAGACTCAGTTGATTGTGTCACATCACCCTTTAAAAATGTTTTAGCCAGAAATAAATCTTGAGGACTTGTTGTTTCATTTTGACAATCTGTCAACCAATTTACACCAATTAACTGGTCAGCTTCCTATAAAAACCCCCAATATAATAATATAATATAGAAACCAAATATTATACCAGACTCAGTACTTGTTTTTTATGTCACAGCAGCAGCAGCAGCAGCAGGAGAGCACTTACTACCAGACGGCCCTGCCCCCGACCATGCCTACTGTCAATGGAACACCTCACGTGGAACATGTGACTGAACCCACCCCTGTACAGCCTACTCCTGCCACTCCCTCTTACAATGACATAATTCCCCACCACGTCCCGCAGCAGCCTCCACAGATGCAGCCTCCTCCTCCACAGACAGTGCCTGTGTACGGAGCTGTCACTGTGTCTGAGCCTGAACAGCCTGAGTCAGCAGACATAGAGATAGAGGACAAGCAGCCTCAAGACCAGTACACCACTCCTCCTCCCTTGGACCAGGACAACAACAACCCCCCTCTCACTCAGGACAATGGTATAATCAGTGGCTAGACAATAGTAGGCCTATTAAGTTTTATACAGTATTAAGAAAAGCATACATTTTCTCACTAAAATTTATGTGGGTGTAGTCACTTCCACTGCGTCATCCTGAACAGGGTTCATCTTGCGTTGATGTACGTTTAAACTCATTTACTCACTTGTAAACAGTTACAAATACAGGGTGGCTGAAAAGTAACTTACACCCCCCCTTAACTTTTCAACCATTTGAGATATTTGAAATCGGTTTGCGGCAACCTTCTTAGATATGAGGGAGAGGGGCTACAATAATTATGGTCAATTTTGAAAATTTTGCCCTTAGGGGTAGCGTGGGTAGGGGGTAGCTCAACATTTTCAAATGACAAGTACAGTCGAGTTTGGTATCATTTTACAGGTCTTGACAAAACATAAACATTGACATAAAGAAAACCAAAATCGGCTCACTAATAACAAAATGGCGCCATAAAACGTTTCAAATGCAAATAACCATGAGGGTGGCAAAAACATTAACTTGCACCCTCTTTAACTTTTTAACCATTAGAGATATTTGAAATCGGTTTGCGGCAACTTGTTTGGATATAAAGGGCTACAATAATTATGGTCAGTTTTGAAAATTTTGCGTTTAGGGGTAGCGGGGTTGGGGGGTAGCTCAAAATAAATTTGGTAAAAGTACAAAAATTGGTTTTGGGATCAAGAATTGAGAATCGATACATTTTGGTATCAACACACCATTGATTTTAGGAGGTTCACAGGCCCTGTGGATGGGGAACACCAGGGTGGAGAGGGGTAGTATGGGTTACAAAGATGACATATCGGACTTGACGTAGCTTTTCATTGCTGTCATATGTTTTGTTAAAAAGGTTTCATTAAAACCTTTCTGTTGGAAATTAATAACGTTTTACATAAATTAAGTTTCGGAGTTGGCCTACCACCAAAAAAATAAGAACATTGCAGGTGACATTTTAGTATTTCTCAACACTTTCTGAGGTCGTAAGTGACACCATTGTGTAAGGTGTTAATTCCTTGGGGGTAAAAATACACCTTATATGCCTCGGATCTGCTACAGTCCGGTGTGTCCAGGGTTAAAGTTAAATTATTAATTGGCTGGGCTCAGACCATAGGATTTGATCATTTATTCATTAAATCATTGGTCATCATCATTGCCCAAATTAAAGCCAATTAATCCCCGGTCGTGTTTTTATTATCATTTATGTTGAGTTAAAAAGGCTAATCAAGCGTCACAAAAGGAAAGAACCGTAGGTTAGCCGTGAACCAACACTACCTCTAGTGCGTTACCTACGCTCACCAAAATAAAATTACTTCCAAAAAGGTCACTTCACCTTTTAATAAAAACCAATAAAATCAAAAATAAGAATACTAATGAAAATTATTGTCACGACTAACAACTACGTCCTAGGTTCCCTAAGTTGTTTCACCCGGGTGTGACGTGGGGAATATCTCAGGTTTAAATCAATTTTAAGTGAATTAATCTAAATAGATGGGTATTAATTAATAGACCACACGACGGGACGGATCACGACAAGGCTGTTCCGCCTGTCACCTAATAAGAATTTAAATTGGTAACAAGTGAAGTAATATAAGCAGAGCTTTTTCGCCCGCCACCTAGTAGTTCAATTTAACAAAATAAAATACGTTCTGTAACAACTATAATTTATGGTTATGAGTGACAAGTGCAGAGCTAAGCTACTATCGATGGACGTGAGCTATTTCGCCCGTCCCCTAACCACCAAATTTTAATAACAAAAGTAATAGAATACGTTCTTTAACATATGGTTGTTAATGGCAAGTGTAGAGCTAAGCTACTATCGATGGACGTGAGCTGTTTCGCCCGTCCCCTAACAATTCAATTTAATAAAATACGGTAGTAGGCATCTATTAGTCTACACCAAGAATTAATCAATCTAATTCTCAAGAAGACAACTAACAATACCCGAAACTAGTCTTGTTAAGAGTATAACCTATCTAGCTATTTAGTTCGAAACTACCTTGGCCTATAAATTCCACCAAAAAGGAATATAACAGCAAAAAATAATAATAGTGAATTTAATTATATTTAATACCCAGAGTACTTACAGTTGGTGATCGTCCAGAATAGGGACGACGTCCACGTTTATTTTACCCAATGGGTTTGGTAAATTAGAGCAGGTTAACAGGGAGTAGCCAAGAGAGGGAAGTGACCAGCTACACGCCGGCCAATCGAGTGCCGGTTGATCCTAGGTCCTGGAGAACTCTCGCCCTACCCCTACCACTACGTCCTTAAGACGCTACTATTGCGGCGGGTGAACACTGCCGGTAAAATTTCCCGCTCTGATTTAAAATTGAATCGAGGTCTAATTTGGGACCTTACAATTGACTATACTATAGAATAGACTTATATATAAAAAAAAAAAAAAAAAAATCTGTTGAGATTGTCACCAACTAATGACAATATTCTATGTTAAGTGATAAATCAATCAGCTGTTTGCACTAGTAAACTCTGGTGAGATGGTCCTGAACTTCATCTATTTTCTTGTCTTCAAACTTTCATATCACATGGAACGTCTATTCTGTGTGTAGTCAATGGTGACACAGTGAACTAGTGCAGTGAAGTGCAATAGCAAGTGACAGATCAACAACAACAAAGTCACGTGTGCGTCTATCAGCCAATGAGCAGCTCCTCGTAAGCTTTGCAGGGAATGAAGCGACCTCCTCTCCACCGGCATGAAATAGACCTGTCCATTCGTATAGTAGAGCATGAGCTGCATAGCCGGCAGCTCAGCTCGTAGTGTTTGTGCGTACTGTCGCACTCAGATTGCAGGCGCTTCAGTCACGCCGACATACCTTGTCATGGCGTAACTTGTTAAAACCTACTAATTAATAGACCATAGTCTTCTGAGCATAAACTTGTGTTATCATTGTTTTTTTTTTGTTCCCTATTTCATAGGGGGTTCATGTGCTCCAACGGACGAGTCACTGCCCCAACCTTAATCTAAGATAGTCCTGTCCAAGCATCTAGCTAAATGCATAATAGGCCTATTGTGTATAGGTGTGTGTGTGTATAAATTTATGCTTTGTACTTGATATGTGGCAACACTTCATAGTTGGCAATAGCCATGACAGCAGCCATTCTGTAAACTTGTATTACTTTCTCTACACTTGAAAGTATAAAATGTCCTGCCACTAAAAAGTTTTTAAATAGCTGCCAAGAATGGGGCTATTAGGTGTTTTTTCTTATTGTTAGTCCTAATTGACAATATCTCGAACACAATAATTAATTTATAATTTCTATTTGTTTAGTATCATCAAACGAGCCCAAGACCTATGCCTCAACTCTGGTCAAGTCTGGAGGTGGTGTGGCTAACTTCAACACCAGTCCCAGCGCACCATCCAAGTCTCCTCCCTCACCGGTACATACATGAATCTAGTTAACAATACATCAGTGTTGTTGTAACAATTAGTTGGTTTGTGTTTTTTATTAGTTTCAAATACCTATCATTTGGGGTGTGCGAATAGTGATTTTCAACCTCGAGCCGAGCCGAGCCGAGCTTTTTCAAAAATTTTCGAGCTCGAGCTTTTTCGAGCCGAGCTTTTTCTAGCGTCACCTTATCTAAATTATTAAACTTTTTTTTTTCTTCAAAAAGTGCATAATAATAATGTTCAGTCAGTGTTTAAATAAACACAATGTTATTTTAATATGTTTAAAAACATTGAGAATTGTCAAGACAACAAATAGTAGATAATCACGATAAGAACTCAACTGAACTAAATTAAGATGCATGAAATAAAAGGATAATTGAAGGCCTGACGAGATATGCAGTGCAGACTGAGACAATCAGATTGTCTTTCATAACAGAACAGCAACGCGACCTTGAATGACGACAAAACAACTAGCAAGTCGATTACATTATTATGTATATTGTAACTACTATGAATATTTAATTCTATTTTGTATAAATAAATACAAAATAAATTTAAAAACACGTGATAATTCTTGTTGTTTTCCATGCACAAAATATTTTAGTTTTATCAATCGTATTAATCAAAAAAGAACATAGTTGGTTTGGATCCAAAAAGGTGGAGAGACAAGTAAAAAGTAAACTTATATTAAAAAAGATATAATTGACATATGGAGGAAATAGACCAAAACACTAAAATTAATAGAATAACACACAAAGTAAACAAGAAATGAAATAAAGAACAGTATGAATTAACACTATCACTCAATTTTGTTATCTAGAAGGGTCGGCGAACTAATCAATAAATAGCCAAAACCAGTTTCCTCCCCTTCTTGCAGTCTCACCGCCACCCCTCCCGCCTAAACCGGGAGGCCCAACACTTTGTCCTTGAAACACCCACGTCCTTTGTACCCCTATGAAACAATAAACCCTTACACCCGTGTTGCTGTTTTGACAACAGGTTTATGAATGCGATCACTATTTTTCATTTTCCAGAATTAACTATCAATTATTATTATTTGCAAGTTACAAATAGGAAACTACATCACATTATGGTATTTAATGACCCATGTATTATTATCAAAAATTAATAATTCATTACTTATTTTGATAATAAAAAGCATTCACTACAGCACGCACAACTTATTGATACATATAATCATCAAGGTAACTGTTACTTTATACAAAATAAAAAAAAGGTACAAAATTGTGTGGCCAGTCAAACTTTATAAACAAACATTTTATTCTATAAAATACATATGGTATATAGGGGTTGGTTTAAAGGAAATAAAATACAAAACAGATAATTAATTATTTTGATAAACATTAGAAAGGTTATAGGATTGATTGAACTAAAATAACTGCAGGGAAACTTATAAGTAGAAAAGTCTTCAACCACAATCTGTTTAATCAGTACATTGTTAGAGAGAGAGAGGTAGAGAGAGAGAAAGAGAGATAGCAGATAGGGGCGTTTGATAGAGTCATCGGAGGAACTTCGGCGGATCGCTCGGAGGAACTTCGGCGGATCGCAAGAAATCTGAAAAAGTAAACAAACAAGGAACAACGACACGACGATACTCGTTTACAGCCTTATTGTGTCGCCCACTACATTTGCACACGTGACCACTTTTTGTTTCTTCCTTATCTTTCATCCGTCCCAAAATAGAATTCCTGAAATTGTTTGTTGGTATAATCTCCCCTCCCACACAAGGCGCAGTGCTCAGTGCGCACTGTAGGTTGTCACGGCAACCGTGTGTCGTCATAGCGATAGGCCAATCACGCACTCGCACTGCGTTGTATATTACGATACGAATAGCTGTTAGAAAGACAATGTGATAGGTGGTCGTTTGTCTCTTTCCTATCTCCTCAAAATTACGATCGATAATCATTGCGTCTTGACTGAGCTGAGGTTCGTGCTTATCAAACCTCGAATGCATGAACAACGTAGAATTGTGATGACATTGTTTTCAATTATGACCCAAAATTAAGTGTTTTGACTTTGTATTAAAAGCTCGGCTCGAACTTCGAGCTTTTTCAAAATGCCTCGAGCCGAGCCGAATAATGAAAAGCTCGACCAAAAAGCTCGAAGATTCGAGTACTCGCACACCCCTACCTATCATCAGACAACTGTATAATAAAACATATATGGTCATCAAACACAGTGAGTTTTACTCAGTATTATTATAAAAAATTGTAATTTCTATAGATATTGTAGCTTATCAATCATATTCTGTAGATTGAATCACTACTTCCATGTTATATTTTCTCGCTAACGATGGCTTCTTTAGACTAAATAGTTATTTTTAATACAGTATAAAACTAGATTCTGTTTTAATACAAGATCTATTTATATGTATATTTTCTATTTTTAAAATTGCCTGATGAATAATCAAAATAAAATCAAGTAAATAAGTGATTTGTTGTTAAAGCCACCTCCAATGACAAGATTGGAAAGCCGCAACAACGAGATCAACATGGGTGGGCCTCGTGGAGGTGTTGGAATGCGTCCGTTGAGAGGAAGTGGACCAGTAGGGCGGGGGGGAATGGGCCGAGGTATGGAGAACAGACCCCCTCGTCAGAGTCTGTCTGAGGATAGTCGAGAGTATGGTGAGTACAGATCAGTCATTGTCCCATTTAATCAGAATTTTAGAATCTTTGACAGTAGTTGTCCTATAAACTCTCTGCCGAGTCCACAGTTAGATAACAATGTGCTTAAACCTGTGCTCTTAATTTTAAACTCATTACATTACAGTTTTCTGTAGAATCATTTGATTCTCAGACATGTTACAACAGTCTGTGTTGTGACTTCTAACTTTAAACTCAGATGAACACCCTTTGCAGAACTAAAAAAATTGCAAAACAACATTTAAATGTTGTGAATTTTACTATACAGTAGAACCGCTCGTATCCGGCCACCACGGGACCAAGCCCCTAGCTGGATAACGATTTGGCTGGATAACCAAACTACTTGGAAAATGACAATTCAAACCTAATAATAATATGTAGGCTAATCAATATAGATGCAGTCCAAAGTATTATTCAAGTCTCTGTGAAAATGCATGTTTGTAAAAAGACAAAAAAAAGGAAATTTATTTGTAGGTTAAGGTTGTTAAGTAATGAACATAAAAATATTATGATTTCAGATTCCAGTTACCTAACAAAAATTTTTTACAAATAATAAAGGTAAATAACCGATAGTCAGGGTTTTCGCCTGTATAATCCACATATTCAGACTAAAATAGTCATTACCATCGTCGTCGTAGTTTTCATCATCATCGCTAAGGTTATTGTCACTTAGATCACTATATTCCAGATCTAATAACCTGTCCACTTTGTTTGACCTCAAATCATCACTCATTTCACACGTTATGTAACACCAAACTACATAAAACTATTGGAAACACAATAAAAAAAATGTTCTGAAAAAGTAAAAACTTATTTAAACACCCTTAGTAAACAAAGCAACACCAACATACGTTTTATTACTAAGCAGCAAATGGATGGATCAGCTGACGATTTCATTGTTCTTGTTTCCAAGTGAAAATAACCCACTAAGACTAATTCATTTTCTTCTCAAAAGTGGTTAGTTTTGATAAAGTTAGTATTTTTTTTGTAAATATAACATGTTTATATACGTTATAAAAAAATAATAGTTTGTTTGAACTTCTGATATATCGGAAGATCGTCGTTGTAGCAAAAAATACCACATTTACACAATCGCCTGACGTGATAAGAATTTTGCAGCGTAGAAGACTTAGATGATGACTTCACAACTACCGAAGAGTATCAGAATTTGTTGTGTGATCAGGGAAGACAATAATAATGTCCACATGTCTGTGAGAGATATTCAATATTTTATTTACCGTGACTGTGGAAAACATTAATAACGATTTTATGACCACGGGAAACCTTTATAACATTTTAAATACCCCCGCTGCAGCAAACCTGCAGTCTGAGAGAATTTTAATTTGCCTGATTGGTACACTAAAATGTCTCCTTAAAATATCACATTTATTCCTTATTTAAACAGAATTAGTTTAACAAGTACTTAGGTTTGCTGCAACAAGGAGGGTAAAAGTGTTTTTTTCCAGATTTGATCAAAATATGTTCATAAACACGCAAACTACAACAGTTCACTTATTCTCCATAAGAATAACATTTATTTAATAACAAGAATTTTAATTTTACAATTTTTCGGAATATACTCAGTAACCATTAGGCACATAATAACGCTTCAATATACTAAATTATTTGTTTTTTTAAGCTCTACAAAATAGTTTGGAAAGAAATTCTAAATTTTATGTTTTATGGGTTGAAAATGAGAAAAACCAATTTTTACCCCATAAACTCCCCCCCCCCCCCCATTAACACCCGTTCCCATAGTCCGATCATGCTGGTTCGCAAACTCGTTAGAATAAATGTAGGTTTATACCAAATTTCATCAAAATCGGATCATTTTTGCTCAAGTTATCGTGCTAACGGACATATATATATATATATATATATGAATTCGAGCGGATGGTGTTTTTGGCCTCTAGGGACCTCAAAACGGAAAAGTAAATCGGTCCTGGGTCCAGGTCTTACCATGAGTACTACGGTAATAGCTTATTCCCTATATGAGAAATTCGCTATTTAAAATAGTTGTATAGCCTCCGGATTACTGTATTATACTTAAAATGGTTTACAATACCTGCATACAGTAATCCTTTGTTGCTGATTTTGACAACTTAATAATGTTATTGTAACAGTGGAAAACCTAAATAACGTTTCCATAACTCCGATAGAGATATCTTGGTGTAACTTTTCCGTACCTCAGGAGACGACGATGATGTATTTATTACTGCTGATCGATATTCAGGAATATGACACAACCATGCACGGGAGACAGTGATGATTTTGTAGTGGTGCATGGCTATAAGATCATGTAGTTCAGGTATGAGATGTGACATATTATTGTAGGTGGAAGAGAAGAACCAGCCTCTGATGGAGACAGACGGAGATCTGTTAACTCCCAGACACAGTATTCGGACGACCATCAGCTGTTTCTTGGAAACTTGCCTCTCAATGCCTCTGAGAACGACCTTAGGGTAGGTATTAGATATGTCTGATGAAATCGTTATTAATACTAAACTATAAAAATATTTGGACGTAAAGACTATATACTTAAAACTCAAACTACTATAACACTTGCAAAATATTTTTTTCTGGCGTTTATGCTTACAGTAGACTCCCTCTAGTCCGACCACCTCTAAGTTGCAAATGCTTTACTCAGATTTTTCTCCATCCAGATGCTTTAGGAGGACCGTGAGTTTTTGTTCCATTGTAATAAAAGTATGTTTACGTTTTTCAGCTAGTCATTTTAGAAAACATTTTCTTAGAGTTCGAGCACACAACACCTACAACTTTCACCTACGCTACATTACTAACAATGTTCACTTTACGACCACGGGCAGAAACTAAACTTTTCACTTTAAGTCCTGCATAGTTCATTCACCTGTGGTGCGACAATGTATCGGATATGACTCACGCTTCTGAAAACGGCCAAACTAGAGGGAGTTTTGCACACTTCTGAGACCGGCAGAACTAAAGGAAGTCTACTGTAATAGTAAATGCATAGGCTACAATCAAGTGAAACTGTATGAAATCTTAGTTGTAGTATACTTAAATTTGAAAACACAAGGATATAAATATCTGCTACAACCTGTTTAAAGCTGAAAATGTGCTCCTTTCGCTCTCCTCTGGTAACGGTTTTGTTAAAATAAAAATGGAGAAATATACTTCTGACTTACGACATCAAACATTTTGTATCATTGTCATATTACATTTCATTACTAGTAGCCTACTGAAAGCGGCATTTTTTTATGTACGGTCAAGTTTCATGAGTGTTTGCATACAAATTTACCAATTTATGACATTTCAATTTAATAATCCCACATACAACATCCGCTGATTGAAATTATACAAACAAACCAATTTTTCACTTGGTTGTACATTTTTGATTTAGTTTAATGTTATATTATACTAATTTTTTTTGCAGGATTTATTCAAAACTTACGGCCCCATCGTGGATCTTAGGATAATGAGCAAGTCCAACTTGAAGGGGCAAAATGGGAACAAGGTCCCAAACTATGGCTTTATAATCTTTGAGAGAGTTGAGACTGTGCAGGCTGTCCTTAATGCAAGGGTAAGTAGCGGAGTTTTACTAATATTGTCAATTTTATTTTTAGCAAATATCCCCATAGGGAAGTAGCTATTACCGTAGGTGGCATGGTAAGACTTAGGCCCGGGACCGATTTATTTTTTCATTTTGATGTCCCCAGAGGCCAAAAACACAATTCGTTAACATTTTATATGTGTGTGTGTGTGTGTGACCGTAAACGCGATAACTTGAGTAATTTTTGCCCGGTTTTGATGAAATTTGGTGTAAGGCGGGATATACTTGAATGAGTTCGCGAACCAGCATGATCAAATCAATTTTGTACGGTTATTGGTAACGGAGAATATTGTAAAATGTTGTTGTTTGCTTCTTAATGGATATATTTTGATCAAGCTTGGCAATTTTATTTATTTTATACTAAGCTATTAATATTTTGTTAATAAACACACTTTATTAGTTTCCTTGTAGCAGCAAACCTATGTACTGGTTAAACCTAATGTTATTTAAATAGATTTAATTGAAATAAATTCATGGAAACTCGCTTAGTAGGCAGGTTTGCTGCGGTAGGGGTATTATACTAGTACTAGGGCCGTATTTAGAATCTATGTGGCCCGAATCTCAAGGAAAGATTCGGACTCAAGATTCGACTAATAGGATTCAAGAATCGAATCTGTAATCGACTACATTGTCAACCATGACTGTGGGAAACGATGATGGCGATTCTGTAGATATTCAGGATTGGGAACGACAGCGATGATGTTTCTGTGACTGAGGAAGATATTCAGGATTTTGCAGTGATCCCAGAAGTTGAAGATGATGTCTCCACAACCGCAGGAGGTGATCGCGCTATTACCTCTAGTTTGGCTTGACTGAAAATATCAGGCTGGCTACTGGCTAGTTATAATGAAATTGTTCTTTCTTTTAGATCTTTTTTTCCTTTCATATAATAGTTATTCAATGTGTTAAGAAGGGTTTAAACTCAAATAGGCTTGATAGCACTGCTGCATTAATTTTGTTCTTCTTGAAAAATAGTCTATTATCTCAAAAATACTTTATGACATTTAGACAGAGGTTGGTTTAATATAACAAATTCATTAAGAAAATTGGTAGGACTGAATGAAAATGTATCGGTAGGGACCTATCTATCGAAAATTAAGAAGAGATTTTTCAGGTATCTGTATCGAGAATCGATAAATGTTGGTATTGACACATCACTAATTGTTGAAAAAAGTAGTCTTGAAAAGTCTGGATTTAGTCTTGAATGGAAATAAACTAACCCTGATGTTTGATGAGGATTGTTATTTTTAAATAGGAATTTGAGGATAAGGTTAGGATTCAAAATTCAGGATTCAAGATACGAAATTCCTGGATTTAACCATAACTAGCGGACTGGTATCAGTGAGGCTCTTCTATACTGGTTATTCGGTGGCTAAAGCTTCTTAGGTAGAAATTTTTTTTGTAATTCAGTAAACAAAAACCCAAAAATCAATTTTAAGAAAAGTTTTGTTATTGGCCCTACAAAAAATAGATACACATTTGTTCAGGATTTTCAAGAAATTGTATTTCCATGTGCTACCTATTTACACATTCATCTCGGTCATCTATCTACATATGTTAATTACGTAAGCCGATTGTGGGCGACTGGGAAGTCGTAGAACGACAGGAGAGGGCTCAAATTAAAGGTCTCGATCCTGTGACGGCGGGAAAAATAGTGAAATTCCCTAAATTCTTACACAAAATTGGATATAACATAAAATGTTCTCCATAAGAAATGCATTAGAAGCCATTTACTGCTGATTTTTGTTTACTTCAATACAGCTGATCGTGATTAATCAAACCAGTAAGCAATATTACATTTGGATTAGTCATTTGCCAGTCAATTCTACAATGTACTGTATACTATATAAGACCAGGGATAACTTTAGGCCTACCTATAATTATAAATACTTTTAGTTACGTCTTAGAATGTTGAAATCAATTATTTTACTGTGCAATTGGCAAACTTGCGTATTTTTAGGTAAATTAGTTTAGCGTATGATAAGTAGTAGAATCATAGGAGATGGCTCAAATCAAAGGAATTAAACTTAGAATAGCTGAAAAAAATTATGAAGTTTTTTTCTTCTAACATAACGGTTATTGTTGTGTTGAAGGAATGTTCAACATGAAATAACTACATTGACTAAATATTAATCGATTCAAGATTGTTGAAAACTTCTGCTTTGTTTTGATTTCAAAACATTAGTTAAAGATTTATTCTACACTTTTTTGTATACTTACTAACATTTTTAATTTGAGATTTATTGTAGTGTTTACAAAAGGAGCATGCACTTAGACATAATTGGGACGGGGTGCTAATTTAGCGGTTTTAACTAAGAACTTAGCTTATCTCAACACACCTTTATTTGTCTTTTCATATATGACGAAGACAATTTCCAATATTTTAATCAGGAAAGCCTTTTTACTATCAAAAGACCAAAGCTACCTTAGTAAACTAATATTTATTCACAAACATGTTTGCTGCCTTTAGCAGAGTTAAACCTTTGGAGTAATTTAAATTATTTATTAAAAATAACATCAACAAAAGCAAACAAAGACAAACAACAAACTATTTTTTACAAAAAAGATATGTTGTACTTGGATATATATCTCATATATGTATTAGATTTATTTAAGTTTGTTTATACTGTATTACAATAGTTTGTTTTACATTTGAGCTTTTCAGGGACTTATGTCCCTTCAAGCCACTAGTTATATAATAATAGTGTACCTGTTGCTCGAATTCGAGCAATTGCAAAGTATTGCAGGTGTTATATTTCAAAACAAATAACAGTCACAATTTCCAATGACTCAAAGATAATGTAATCAATCACTCCACTCCAGTTATCGAAACTGAAAACGATGCTCTTGTGTGTATCATGTGTGTTACTATGAACAGCTGTAATTAATACAAATTATTCGTCTGTTTATGTAAATAAAATCTTTTCTTCACAAGAAGTACATTGGGATTTTGATGACCTGTGTGGCAAAGCCCGAAGACAGTTATTACATGAATTGGTGAAAGGGGGCGTCTACACAAAAAATACTTAATTTTGACACATTGTTTGTAAAAATCCGTCCATTATTATCGGAGGAGTAGTGTTTCGTAGAAATCGCCTTCACGTATTATATATAAGGATTAGATTATCATTATCTATATACTAAAAAGTAGAACTAAACAAATATATTGTTTCTTAATAGCTTTTGTCAACTGTTATCATTTTCCTTCTTATTGTCTGTTTGTTTTATTTTTAGTAAGTGAACTGTGATAAAAGAATATAGCTAATGATAAAAAATATATAAATCAGCGTACTCTGAGATTTTAAAACAGGCATTGGTACCTAATCAATCCTGGTTATTTAGCATTTAAGAATTTGATCATAGGGATCCTAACTAGCCTAGATTATTCAGCTAAGACTGCTTGTAGTCTTTCATGGTATGGTAGCGCTTGAAACACTGTCCAGGGTGGAGTCCAGGTTTCCAATCACATGTCTCACAGTAGAAGTGGGTCTCCCTTCTTTGGCCTGGAACCTTCCTAATGCTGCAGATAGTGGGGAACGAGCTGGTCTAGTGGTAGAGCACGGGACTTTGGTCCTTGAGGTCCCAGGTTCAAAACCTGCCAATTCACCAATAAATTTTATCAAAGTGATATTGCTGCAACCCCTAGCATAACTTTTTTTTTTAGCCTGATGTAATGTGAAAAAGTCGTAGGCTCATGCCTAGTGTCCTTGGAATTTTTTCTTGTTATTCCTGCAGATAGCACAGTCATTTATTGTTTGTAGATGGCCTACCGTGTCTTTGGCTGTTCGGGTTCTGAAAGTCTCCAACCAGCTCCAACAATAAGATTTCCCTGAGTCACTGCCTCTTAGCTATTCACCACACTTACTTCCATCAACCCAAAAAACATTTCCACTATTTTTTGGATTTTCAAGCAAACACATATGTATGTGTGTAGCAAACCTTTTTATGTACGAGGTAATCGGATATCGCCTAAGGAGGACGGCCCATAGGGAGTAAGTTGAAAATCGTAAGTTGAAAAAGTAAGTTGAAAACGCAGGGTCATCTTATCTTTATCTAATAATCAAACCAATCCAAACATCTCAAAACCATAATCTTTATTAAGTCCTATAAAAAAATCTAGTTCTTAATAATTACCAAGGGATAATAGTTTGTTTATAAAAAAATTTTTTTTACAGCCTATATTTTTCCCTGGTGAAAACGCCGTCAAGCTGAATGTTGAAGAGAAGAAGACCAAGCCTCGCTCTGACGGTGGTGGTGGTGGTGGTGGTGGCCGAGGAGGAGGCATGAGAGGAGGGCTGAATCGTGGAGGACAGAGGGGAGGCTTCAGCAGGGGAGGTACAGGCATGCGGCCAGGAGCTGGCTTCACACAGCGTGGGGGACCTCGCTAACACACCAGTCACAGTGCACTTACAGAGTGTTTGAACCTCGCTAGAGTTACCTTTTTACTAATGTCGAGCAGTAAGACACCGCGTTTTTATCATGTTTCTTTTTTTATTTAATAGTGAGTTGTGTTGAACTGTGAATTGGAAGCAGTCAAAGTGAAACATTGAGGCTTTAATCTAGCAGACGTATCTGTCGATCCGGTCTTAAGGCTTCTCTGGTGATCTCCGGTTTGTATTGAGCTCATTTCCATTTGAGACTCTTTATCTTGTTCTGTTTATGTGCCAAAGAAGAAACCGCAAAAGGAATCCCGGTCTCGCCGATACGCCGATTTTGTTATTCGAATTATCGAAAAAATCAGTTTAACACGTAAAGACGATTAATCAACTATTGCAAACACTGTTAAGCGGACTTATTTCATCTGTGATTGGTTTGTATATTTGTAATTTATGGTGCAGCCAAAAACATCGTAATGTGTAGTATTTCAAAAGTCACCTCCTTTATTAGTTATCTCTTTTTTACTCTCTATTTTCTATATCTATCAGTTTATATTATTGTTTTCATCACTTTGTTTTTTCAGTTTTCCTGTTGTATTTGTATAACAAACGATTACACAACAATAATTGAATGAATGTTTATTTTATTCCCCTTTGTATTATTAAGAATGTTCTATAAGGTTGAATCAGATTGGAATACACTGTGGAACATTCTTTTTAATTTACATACTTTTTAATTTTCAACTCAAATTGTTGTTCTAAAAAGTAATACAACTTTGACAGTAAAATTTTGTTCTCAATTTAGTGCTATTTAAATTAGTGATGCCATACACTATTAATACAAATAATCTGGTAATACTAAACCGATTATCAATACCACTGGTTCCTGGACATTGGTATTTGCCTGTGATCAACAAGCAATCAACATAAGTGATTGATAGTGATCACATATGTGCGCAATAATAGTATATTTCATCACTGGGATTTAAAGTGACTCTTTTAGCGAATTTCCCATATAGGGAATAAGCTATTACCGTAGTACTCATGGTAAGACCTGGACGCGGGACCGATTTTTTTTTTCGTTTTGAGGTCCCTAGAGGCCAAAAACACCATCCGTTCAAATTCATATATATATATATATATATTTATATATATATATATATGTGTCCGTCAGCACGATAACTCAAGCAAAAATGATCCGATTTTGATGAAATTTGGTACAAACGTGTAAACCTACGTTTATTCGAACAAGTTCGCGATCCAGCATGATCGGACCATGTGAATGGGTGTTTACGGGGGGTTTTATGGGGTAAAAATAGGTTTTTCCCATTTTTGACCCAAAAAACTTAAAATTTTGCAATTTATTTCCAAACCATTTTGTAGAGCTTAAAAAAACAAATAATTTAGTATATTGAAGCGTTATTATGCGCCTAACGGTTACGGAGAAAATTCCAAAAAATTGTAAATTTAAAATTCCCATGTTATTCTTATGGAGAATAAGTAAACTGTTGTAGTTTGCTTGTTTATGAACATATTTTGATCACATTTGGAAAATGTTTTTATTTCTTACTAACTATTAACATTTTACAAAAAAAAAACAATTTTACCCTCCCTGATGCAGCAAACCTAAGTACGTGTTAAACTAATTCTATTTAAATCCGGAATAAATGTTATATTTTTAAGTAGACATTTCAGTGTAAATCCAATCAGTCAAATGGAAATTCGCTTAGTCTGCAGGTTTGCTGCGGCGGGGGTATTTGACCCTATCGAGGTGAAGCCGAGGTCGGAAAATGAGCAAGGGTTGAATAGACACCTTTTGCCCGTGTGATGAACTATATTTTTAATCATATTGCATCATTAATTAACTAACCTAAAGATAACCTCCCAAAACGACTTCCAGCTTGTTTTCAATTCTACTAATAAAATAAGCAGCTGTTTCATTTCGTTTATGATTGTGACCCGGTATATTTTAACAGTAATATGTCGCAACTTTTGACAAGAATGCAACAATTATCTAAAACCATAAATCAATCCATAAATAATTTTGATCCATGCGATTGCTACAATAAAAATGTACAACAGCTGATTTTTTACTTCATAGGGGCTAAACGGTTTTCTACTCCTATGATACAGTTATTCCTTCATATTACCAAATGAGGATCCTTACTTAATTAAACACTCTCCCAACAAAACAATATTTTGACAGAATATCAAAACATTCTTTTCGCGAATTTCCCTATAGGAAAGTAGCTATTATCGTAGGTCTCATGGTAAGACCTAGGCCCGGGACTGATTTTCTTTTTAATTTTGATGTCCCCAGAGGCCAAAAACATCGTTCACATTTTTATATATGTATAAAAGCGGTGTAACAAATTTTTACGTGCCCCCCTGCAAACTTATTTTTTGGGCCCCCCTCTCATGAGTTATTTTTAGACCACCGATACAACATAGTGAAACACCCTCCCCCTCCCCCAGAGTTATTTTTGGACCACCTTTACAATGATTAAACAGATTAATCATAAATATAGAGTAGTAAATAAATTATGGGTTATGTTCCATAAAAGGGTGTGTTAAGTATTTCAGTCTTGGTTTGATGAAAATGTTACATCACTACATTATTATATCAATATCAGTGTGTGTAGGCTAAATAGTTTTGAAATCAAATAAAAAAAACCTTATTTTCCATCGTATCAGAATGTTTATATCAAGGAGGTTTTACATTTAATTTATCACACACGTTATCCATTTTATTACCCAGATAATTAATTAGACTAATTCGTTACAAGGTAAAAATGTGGTTCGAATTCACCTATAAACTATCGGCCCCTTAGTCTGTGTCTTATGAATATGTCGGCCTTAGTCCCATTCAAAACTAAAAGGTTGGGCCACTCATCCTACACATCTCTCCATTAATTCTTGGCTTAAAATACCTACATTGGTATGGTCGCCATTTCAAAGTAAAGTATTAAAGTATTAATTTATTAGGTTAGTTTAGTCTTTGGTTATAATTAACTCATACACTAAAACTAAAAGTTGGTTAATTTAATAGATTGACGTAATTTTATCACAGCCTAAAATAGCGTATTGCATTTTTTAATTTTATCTTTGTATGGATTTCAAGCGTTTAACTTACAACAAATGTCTTTAGTATTGGTTAATTGTGAGGTCAAATAAGATATGGGCTAACAAACACAGCCAGTAGAGTTGCAGTATATTGTATTTAACAAAATGCAATCAATATTAGGGCAAAACTAAAATGTAAAATAATACAATATTAAAAGCCCCAGCCAACAGCCAACGTTCATGACTCCAGGCTCCAAAGTAACTTAATGTTTGCAGACGACAAGCAGTGTACGAAATCACCGAGAAGTAAAATATTTCTCGGTGACGAAAGTAAGATTGCATAATAATCAAAGACCCATGTTATAACACATTAGGCCTACATTTGTTACCCTAGTTCGGTATCACTGAAGAGGCCTAACGAAATTAATTGATAACAGATAACAACATATTATTAATGACATTAATGTTATTACTTGTTCAATACAATTATTGAATGATTGATAATACAATTAAATAAGAATGAGCTCCAATTTTTCGGCCCCACTCGTCTCACGGGCCTCTCTGCTCACCGGTTCGCGGGCCCCCTCAGCTCCCGGGCCCCCCCGCATTGCGGGCCCTTCTGTTATACCACTGTGTATAAACATATATATATTCATGTGTGTTTGTGTGTCCTGGCGATAACTTGAGTAATTTTTGTCCGATTTTGATAAAATTTTGTTTGAAGGTATGAGTTCGCGAACCAGCATGATCGGACCATGGGAACGGGGTTTATCGAGGGGTATTATGAGGTAAAAATGGGGTTTTCTCATTTTTACCCTTAAAACACAAAATTTATCAATTTTTAAAGAGCTTACAAAAACAAATAATTTAGTATATCAAAGTGTGTTTGTAGGGTGATTGGTTACGGAGAAAATTCAAAAAGTTAATTTAAAATTCCCATGTTATTCTTATAGAGAATATTGTAAAATGTTGTAGTTGGCTTGTTTATGGATATATTTTGATAATACTATTGGCAGATTTATTTATTTCATACTAAGCTATTGATATTTTAGTAGAAAACACACTTTATTAGTTTCCCTGTAGCAGCTAATCTAGGTACTCGTTAAACATAAATGATAATTCACATTGCAAATCCTTTATAATAGATTAATTGAAAATCAATCCAGGCTAATGGAAATCCACTTAGTCGGCAGGTTTGCTGCAGCAGGGTGTATTTATATACCTGCTAACTGCTAAAATTATGTAGTGCAAACTGAATCAAAACCATGACTGAAAATTAACACGTTCGCGGCGGCACGTCAAATGGCGGGCGTATCCCAGGTGCGGCGCAGCCCTCAGCATCGAACAAACCCGATTGCCTCGTGTGATTGGCTTTTCAATTTCGGTCTGACAAATAGCAAATAACGAGCGAGGATGTCCTGCTTTACAACAAGAGTCGACGTAGTTCGCTAAACACCAACAGATAGCAGCACTGCTTGTAACGTAGCCGGTCCCATTGGAATTGTATTGCCAAATGGAGGGAAAAAGACGGGACAAAAGTAGAATTTTGAGATTGCCAGACGGGGAAATTTACTACCAACCTACACCACAACAAAATACAGTATACTATTGAGCAGTGCTGTGTGAGGTTTCAAGTTTCTAGCTCAAATCCTGGCTTAAAAATAAATCATTTCGTACTGCATTGCAGCTTGGGAGCGATCGCACCCACCAGGATGGCATTAGGGTTCCGTATGGGAGCGATCGCTCCCATGCCGCCGCGAACGTGTTAACTAAAGCACGGGTCACACTAAGCTGTTCGCCAGGCACTGGTGATCAGCAGCTGGCACCAGCATCACCGGCTCACCAATCCAGGCTGAGTCAGCTCAGTGTCAGCTGCGAATTTTGTGGTCACATTAAGCTGACAGTCGCGGCTTCTTTCAATTCGCCGCTGATGCCAGCCTAGTGTGACCCGTGCTTAATGTAATCAGGGGCATATTTAACTATCTGCCACCTCTAGGTAGCGAAGTTAGCCGCCCCCTCCCCCACCACTCTTTAGCTCGCTCTCCGACCTCACTAAGATTACCCCAATACATGCCCTGTCAGCTGATATTGTAGAAAAGTAATCGGCAATTACATGCTCCATCAACAAATATGAAAACATATTGAGCCCTTTTATACAGATGATTTGTTTTGCCGTTTTCATGCAGTACGGGATTCTGTTTTGGATACATGGAATGCAACATTGTTGTATCCAATTAGAAGAGTCATAATCAAGTTTTGCGGTGTGGAAACGGCACACAAAAACGTCCGTATACAAGGGTTCTTGATAACGCTTTTCAATGATCACTTATAGTTGGATATGAAATCAAAAATACTTTTATTTACAAAGCTGTTTTAATTTAAAACTAAATGAATCAAATGAAAAAAGTAAGCATAACAAATTAAGTGGATCTGACTTAAAGTGTTAAATGAAAAGCTTTATTAGCATTATACAGAGTGTCCTGTAACTATCTGGACACATAGTTATAAACCTTATTGCTTAGGTAAAGACAAACACATTTCACCATAGGAACATGGGTCTGTGGTGCCTAGTTTTCCTGTCTGTCTGTTTTTATGTGTTTTTACAAAAAAATTAATAACACCTACACGGTTTGAAATACAGCGTTGAGATTTTGCAAAAATGTTTATCTTATTAAGACCTATTTTCATTTGAAATTATACTAAAAAATTATCAACCGTTTCAAAATAGCGGCCTTTTAAAATATTTGATGCCAAATTTCATCAAAACCGTTAACTTTACAAAGAAATTGCAAGATACAAAAAAGTTAGTACATTTTATTTAGTTTTCAATGAGTTATTTGTTAAGAATGGATAAATAATAACAGAGAAATGTGTTCTTTTCATAATGCATGACCACTTTTTCCATTTTACTAATGCTAATACTCCTTTTACATTGTCTAAATATCTTTACAATCATCTATTATAAGTCAATCAGGAGTTTTAAAACATAACAGCTGATTGAATCATTTGTTTTTGTTATTTATAAAAGTATTGTTTTCTGAATATCACTGCAAGTCTTTACTAGGTGCTTACGCAACCGGGTTGAAAGTGTCATTTTCAACAGTTGTTGTAAGTAAAGGAGGCCTCTTGTAAATAAAGAAAGAGAGATTAATGTTACTTATAATAAACAATAACTTATACTTATAAATAACAAAAACAAATTATTTAATCAGTTTTATGTTATAAAACTCCTGATTGACATATAACAAATGATTGTAATAGTTATTTGTGCAACTAGTGAGCAATTGACTCACTCGAGAGAAATCCTTAGGGTAAAAACACGGTGGAGCAGGGCAGGTCGCATACTTGTATATACGCTGGTCCCTGCATTACGGCTGGTTACCTGGAGGGTAGCTCCCAGGGTGTCTACTGCATTCTGGATAAAAAATTCATGGACAATTCCCGTACATTTACGGACACTTTGCCGTAACCTTTGTCGGTGTCATTAGGCCTACCGAATAATTTTCCTGATTTGTCAAACTGTATTAATCTTGTTATTCACTGTAGTTGTACCAGAGAGAAAAGTAAATAATAATAGATAAGAGTTAAAAATTACAGAAATATATTGAAAGTAAACAAACATAGGCCTACCTATACTTTAGGTAAAGCTTGTATAGTGTAACAGAGAAACGCAATCATTGTCTCCTGCGATAGCGACAAATATCTCCATCGGTCACGTAAACTTCATAACATAGCTTATCCGATCCAGGCCGATTAATTTGGCATGATTCGCCCTGGCACAACATTAGGTTCTTGACTACTTTTGAAAAAACATCTTTAATGCATATTGTTACTCAATTCTTAGTACAAAATCAAGGTATGGATTATTGTATTTTCATTTGCAAAGTTAATATCGACACATAGCAATCATTAGTTGTTTATCTTAGGCAAAATTACATTTTCTTAATATATTTTACAGCTCTTTCAAGAATCAAAATACCCAGGCCTAGACCTAATTATTTAGGAGGGCCTATATAAACTGAGTAACAAACAATGAGGTTATAATAGCAGCAAAGTCACTATCATCATTCTAGTTCATAAGATTTAGATTGCTTAAAGCATACAACTCAATAAATAAATATATGGGAAACAAAAAACATTGAAGCCTGAATAGCCAACAATATAAGACAAAGATACAGACAATGCAATGACATAATTTGAAACCAAGCAGGCTTACATAGTGATAAAACATTAATGCAAACAACAATGCTCGTGGTTTTGTCAATTGAAAGATAAAATGTCCATAAAAAAGGGGTTAACTTACAAAATAAGACTGTAGATTATTTACATGTTTAATATGAAACCATAAAAAGTTTTATGGCACTAGGCACTGGCCATGGCAAATTGAATTGCCGAAAGTACAAGTAAGAAGTGAAATTTAACAGCCATTATAAAGCTATAAAGCTATTATTTTCATGATAAAATAGGTTTGGGATCTAATAATAATTACCCTAGTAATAAAAAAAGAAGTTGTAAAGGAATAAAAGTGACACAACTTTTATGAGCTAGCTGCTGAGTCAACAGTTCTTGGAAGTACTTGACTTGACACTTGATTGTCGTGATAAAATATTTAATGGGTTTGAGATTGTTATTGCATTTTTGTTATTGGATTTTTATTGCATAATTACTCTAGTAATAAATTATGAAAATGTAAACAAACATCTGATAAACCTTTTATGTGCTCCTAACCAACTAGCGATCAATAAAATTATGGCCCATTAAAAATTTAAGGACATAGTCTGGCATTTAAGGACAATTCCCGTACATTTCATGGCCAGTAAAAATTTAAGTACAATTCCCGGTTTTCCCAGATTTCCCAGTTGGTAGACACCCTGCTAGCTGGGACATACACACAGTGGCGCTCAGTACAGTCGCTTGTCAGCCGCCGATACTAATATTATCTCTTATAATATTAGTATTATAGAATAAACTTATGTTTGAATCATAGTTCAATTGCTATTTCATTCCACAGATCGTTGAGTACGTGACGGTTGTGGTGGTCCGGATGGGCTTGGTTCCACAAAGGCACACGGATAAAACCTGTGATATCAATTTGTCTACGTCCATTATTGTATTTCATTTGAACAAAACAACAACCAATTAAATCAATGAAAATAAACAATACTCCGTATACAAGAATGCGCAGTGAAAGAGTCCGCGTTGAACTTGCGAACTCGTGAACACGTGGCTGTCAAGTTCTGCTATTTGCGCATGCCCCAGTCGTGCCTTCCCCGCTTGCAGCTCCCAAACAATCGACTTGGCAATTCTTTTAGCTTGCCGCATAGCTTACTGCTACCACTGCTACCGTCTTGGCTACCTGCTAGGCGCGACTGTGTGGTTACCCATAACAACGTGTGCTTTAATTCTAGATCGCAGTAAGCGAGTAAGCGACCAGCCAGGCTACCAGCTACCTGCCCTGCTCCACTGTGTTTTTACCCTTACACAGAAGTGAACTTTTAATATAACATTTAATGTGAAGTTACAAATACAACAGCACAACAGCTGACCAGCTGATTTACAGCCAGTGCTGCCAACGTATTTTGCGCCCATACAACCTTGTCTGCATGTTACGCGCTCACTATTTCGTGCCTTCACATTGCAAATCTGGAGTGAGACAAAGTAATTAGAGTGAGACATAGTAATTAGAGTGAGACAATGTTTTTCACTGATGAGCGAATTGGCCACTTTGCTTTCTCAAATCAGTGAGAGAACATGTACATTGTTAGGTAACTGTAGGAAAAGATATTTAGACAATACAGGGTGAATTTTAAATGAGTTCCCCCCCTACTTTTTTCTACATTTCTTAAGATATCAACTTCGGACCACGTCAGATCATTGTGGTGTAGTAAGTACTTCATTTTGACTGGATAAACATTTTTGGCCGCCATCTTGGATCCGCCATATTTGATACAAAATTTTTTTTCAAAAGTAAAGGTAGGGTTGTGACCCATTGTTTCAAACTAGAATTTTACGCTGATTACAATGCCGCAGTTAGTTTAAAAAAATCTTGATCCGTTCTAAAGTTATGAGGACTTTTTATAACTTTATTTTTAGCCCATTTTAACATTGTGCATTTACAAACTAAGACCATAATCTCAAAATAGTGCTAGATAAAGATAAGTATACACCACCATTCATTGTCGACCTATTATCACTTGGTTATGACGGATTATTTTTTTTCGGCCGCCATCTTGGATCTGCCATTTTGAGATGTGATAAATTAATTTAAATATGAAGGTGGTGTTGTGACCCATCATTTTGAACTACTTTTTTATGCTGAACTCAATGCCGCAATCCGTTTTTGTTTCTCAGGCTTTCTTGATGAAATATTAAAATTATCTTAATTAAATTTCCAATATTTAAAAAAAAACAAATATGAAAATGCAAAACGGATTGCGGCATTAAATTCAGCATAAAAAAGTAGTCTGAAATGATGGGTCACAACACCACCTTCATATTTAAATTAATTTATCACATTTCAAAATGGCAGATCCAAGATGGCGGCCAAAAAAATACATCCGTCATAACCAAGTGATAATAGGTCGACAATGAATGGTGGTGTATACTTATCTTTATCTAGCATTATTTTGAGATTATGGTCTTAGTTTGTAAAGGCACAATGTTAAAATGGGCTAAAAATAAAGTTATAAAAAGTCCTCATAACTTTAGAACGGATCAAGATTTGTTTAAACTAATTGTGGCATTGTAATCAGCGTAAAATTCTAGTTTGGAATAATGGGTCACAACCCTACCTTTACATTTGAAAAAAAAATTTTGTAACCAATATGGCGGATCCAAGATGGCAGCCATAAATGTTTATCCAGTTAAAATGAAGTACTTACTACCCTACAATGATCTGACGTGGTCCGAAGTTGATATCTTAAGAAATGTAGAAAAAAGTAGGGGGGGAACTCATTTAAAATTCACCCTGTATAAAAGGAGAATTAGCATTGTTTAAATGAAGAAAAGTGGTCATGCATTACAAAAAGAACACATTTCTCTGTTATTATTTATCCATTCTCAACAAATCATTGAAAACTAAATAAAATTTACCAACTTTTTATATCTTGCAATTTTTTTAAAGTTAATGGTTTTCGTGAAATTTGTCATAAAATATTTTAAATGGTCGCCATTTTGAAACGGTTGATGATTTTTTAGTATAATTTTAAACAAAAAAGGTCTTAATAAGATCAACATTTTGAGTGAGTGAGTGAGTGAGTCAGTCAGTGAGGGCTTTGCCTTTTATATATTTAGATAGGTTACTTAATCAAAGTATTTAAAATATCAATTTTGCAGTTCTCAATATTAATTGCACAATGTTTATTTTTTTTAGATTAAAACCTCTTTTTTGATTATTTATCTTCGAATATGTTGCCGCCCCCTAAAATTTGTCGACCAAGACGCATTCCTAGTCCGCCTATTCGGAAATATGGCCCTGAATGTAATGTGGATAATACAACACAATTTTAGAAAATACTATATAAACTAAACATCTACTTAAAAAATTCTTCTAATGCTCCATTTATTGTCACCAAAACACTGTAATTTTTAAATTCATAAGTAAAATATGTGGGGAACATCATGATCTTGATTGAGGTCAACTAGTCAATTCCTTGATCTACACTGTTCAAACTACTTGAATGATTTAGGGAAGTAGATAGCCAAAGACCATGTAATGAAAATAAATTGCATCAAGACTAACAGCTTGGCTAATGCTAAAGGGCAACCCACTCACAGATTCAGAGAATCCATGTTGATATTTTTGGAATTCCATAGCTCAATAGTCATTTCCTATTCTTCCTATTATTAAGAAAATTATGGAACAACAAAACCAACATAAGTTGTTTACAGAAATAAATAAACTACTGGTACCTATCAGCAAACCGACACACACTTTCTCCCATTATCCTGGCATTAAAACTGAACATCCTTCTACACTATTATTATAGGTTAGTGGTGGAGTAACTATGCGTTTTATGGGGAAAATCATATTAAAAATCAAAATTTTCAAGAAAAATGAAAAACGCCTGGATGGACAAGGCGGGACTATAAAAGAACCTCCAGCTCCATCTCACAACCAGTAACTAAATGTCGTCTAGCACTCCATGCCATACAGTGATACAATCACCATTTGAGCTTTATACAATGCTAGTAGATACAGTTATTATAGTCATTATGTAGTAACAAGCACGGCATACAGTGATACTGCGTAGTCATTGACTATACATACACCTCTACAAAAGACAAGGCAATGACCTACAAAAGAAGTTAACACTATGAAGAGCTGGCAGGATCTATGAGGAGAGGCAACGGTTGAAGGTCTGGAAGTCTCATGTCTATTGTTGAAGTTGAAGAGTACAGTTGGTGAATACACATCACATAACACTTGCCACAGTAATTTTGATTTTCTTTTATCGAGTTTCATTTATTGTAAGAGATAGGGCCTGCATTCACCTGTACGATTATTTATGATAGGTCTAAAGAATAACACTCAGAAGTTCTTGATATTAGTTTTAGCAAAGATTACATATATGCTACATGTAATCTTTGGTTTTAGGAATCTATATATTAATTTGAAACTGCTTTTCTTTGTGACAGCTAATTTGAAACTGCTTTTCTTTGTGACAGCTAATTTGAGAGAACGGCTGGACGTAGAAACTCGGTAGGGGTCTCTAAAGAAAGGTCTTGGTCTGTAGATGAGCCATCAAAAGAGAAACGTGGTAAATTCCCTTGGGGCTCTGCCCCAGTGGCCTTTAAATTCCCATCCCATGTTGTTCTTATGGAGGAAAAACGGGTTTTTGTCACAGCTAATTTCAGAGAACGGCTGGGCGTAGAAACTTGGTAGGGGTCTCTAAAGAAAGGTCTTAGTCTGTAAATGAGCCATCAAAAGAGAAACAAGGTAAATTCCCTTGGGGCTCCTCCCCAGATGCCTTTAAAGTCCCCTCTTCAGATTGTTTACATCACGACCATATGCCCATTGCCTACATTTACACTACTTTTTAATGAAACAGCTGTTAATATTTAAATTGTGATTTACTAAATTTGTCAAAATAAAGTATTTGCAATGGTTTTTTGCTGATTTTAAAATCAATTTTCTTCTGAATCGTGCTATGTTTTGCAATATAATGTTCTTTTACCAAATCAGTGGAAAATCCTAATATCACAGTAACTCTTAAAATTATTTCTTATGAAGTTAACTTATATCTATTGTATGGGTTTTGGTTTCTGCCTTTTTTACCACTTCTTGGAGATTGCACGTAGACAATATTCTTTGGCGTATTGCATCTGTAGAAGACGATACTTGATTGGTGTCATTTTTAAAATTGCAATAGAAAAAAGCGAGAAATTATGGACAATTTGATATACTAAAAATAAAACTGAATTAACACTGTGCTACATTTCTTGAGCAATAATTGAAAGAGCCGATTTAAAAACAGGAAAGTCGTAGAACACAACCAAGTACAGTAGAAGAAATAGAAATAATGTTTTTTTTTTCATTTATAATCGTTATTATAGACAACCTAATGCGGCTATGAGTGGGAAGCATTTGTAGAAAACACTAAAAAACAAGGTCAGCTTTTGAAAAAAGATATTACAAACAGTTTTAATTACATCTAACTGTTGTGTACATCTTGAGTATTTCCATAATCTTTGAGTTTACTCTTTTAAAGTCATCGGAAATTATTTTAAAATAACGCCTGTAATGCTTCGCAATTGCTCGAATTCGAGCAACAGGTACACTAGTATTTTCTATCATTGAAAAGAATCTATCTATATCTTATCTATATACTTATTTAATACGCAAGCAGGATTTTTGTGACAATTACTCCTCCGAAACTACTGAACCGATTGACATGTTTTTGGTCTCATTGGAAAGAGCGTAACGTGAAGTTGTGCAGGAAACTTTCTTTTTAGGGAAATAATTAGAGAGTGAGGCCCTGGGGCCCTTTGATAAAGTTTCGTATTTCTCCATAAGATTAACATGGGAAACAAAAATTGTTATGAAACTCCAGCTGTTGTCAGAAATCAAAAGTGAGAAGAAGAGCATAGGTTAATTGTAAACAGTCAATAAGTTTGCTAATAAAACAGTTTGCTGCAAATATTTGCTGACTTGGTTGATGTTCGTTTTAAAATAACGCCTGTAATAACTTATTTAGCAATTGCTCGAATTCGAGCAACAGGGACACTAGTACTTATTTAATACGCAAGCAGGATTTTTGTGACAATTACTCCTCCGAAACTACTGAACCGATTGACATGTTTTTGGTGTCATTGGAAAGAGCGTAACGTGAAGTTGTGCAGGAAACTTTTTTTATAGGGAAATAATTAGAGAGTGAGGCCCTGGGGCCCTTTAAAGTTTCGTATTTCTCCATAAGATTAACATGGGAAACAAACATTGTTATGAAACTCCAGCTGTTGTCAGAAATGCTGTTCTGCTATTTAATTTAATTTGTTTACAAGGAGAATTGTTTCTTGGTGCCATGTGGTCAATGAATTATATTTTTGCATATATTTTAAATGATATACACTATATAAAATGATGGTACTGTAATACCATTGTAATACATTAAAAGATATTCATTTAATTAATCAATAAGTACGATTGAGCCTTTGAATATATGTTTCCCGTTAAGTGTGTTATAACTGTTTTACAGTATGTTACAGTATCTTAAAGTAAAACCAAATTATTCTTTTCTGCATTCTCACCCCGTAGCGAAGCACGGGCAGAGCAACTAGTACTTATTTAATACGCAAGCAGGATTTTTGTGACAATTACTCCTCCGAAACTACTGAACCGATTGACATGTTTTTGGTGTCATTGGAAAGAGCGTAACTTGAAGTTGTGCAGGAAACTTTCTTTTTAGGTAAATAATTAGAGAGTGAGGCCCTGGGGCCCTTTAAAGTTTCATATTTCTCCATAAGACTGATTTTAAAATTGATTTTCTTTTGTATCATGCCATGTTTTGCAATATAACGTTCCAATGTCTGCCGTTATTACTACTTTTGCCTATATTTAATTAATCATATTATTCCAGACTGAGATCATCATAGGTTCATGAGGTTATTGTCATAGATGTTTTCAATAATTGGAAAAGTATTTGATTGTGTAATACAATACAAAATAATACAGAAGGGCACGTTGTCCATTTGAGCCGTGTCCATACTTTGTTAAATTAATATTAGTTTAGGTACAGCAACTGGATAAAACATTTTACAATATTTATGTAGAAATATGTGCATGACTTAAAAAGTCATTAAACTGGAAAACTATGCGATTTACTGCAGACTTTTCAGAGAGGTTACTTTGATGTATTCATTCCGCTTGGTAAAAACATAATAAGGGTATGTATACAAATAACAACTTCAACTTTTAGAGAGCCTTTGAATGTTATTAGACTAACGAAGAGGGTTCTGCATGTTAACTATCGCTAATCAGCAACAAAAACAATTTAATTTTTTTTTTTTATATATATTCTTAAGTGGACTGAGCAGCAGCCTAAAAATACTATGTAACTTATTTATACAGTTACAAAATGCCCAAACTCGCATTTATAATTCCCCCAACAGATTAATTATCTGTTGAAGAAGTTCATTGAGCTCTTATCGTGTCTAATAACACACAAACCAAGAACCCTTGCTTAGAATGGTACCGCGCGGTGCCTATCTTTGTCAAATTATTTGCAGTGGCCTATATTACGGACCGTGTAGATAATTACTAGGTTGGTAATTATTGAAAATAACATGACATTTTGGCTGCAAAAATGGCACAAAGAGTAAATACTATTTAAGCAGCTACTGTCATGACAGAAAGGTCATATTCCTTTTAAACTAGATCACATCATCCTTTATAAGATACCTACGTTGATTAACAATGTATTTAAACGTCAATATTTACGTAACAGCCAATTTACAGTATTCTTTGTTTTTTGGAAATGTCACTTTGCTATGTCATTTGCATTATTTGTTGCCAACGAAGCTGCACGCCAATATAAACGAAGAGGCCCCTAACCGTCGACTTCGACGGGTTTCTCCTAGTGTGAATATATTATTTGAACTTCAGTATAATATGTGCACACCGCGCTAGTTGTAGTGAGCATGTTCAGTCATTAACAACTCATTAACTGTAGGCATTAAATTTAAATACCCCCGCCGCAGCAAACCTGCAGACTAAGCGAATTTCCATTTGACTGATTGGATTTACACTGAAATGTCTACTTAAAAATATAACATTTATTCCCGATTTAAATAGAATTAGTTTAACAAGTACTTAGGTTTGCTGCATCAGGGAGGGTAAAACTGTTTTTTTTTTGTAAAATGTTAATAGTTAGTAAGAAATAAAAACATTTTCCAAATTTGATCAAAATATGTTCATAAACAAGCAAACTACAACAGTTTACTCATTCTCCATAAGAATAACATGGGAATTTTAAATTTACAATTTTTTTGAATTTTCTCCGTAACCATTAGGCGCATAATAACGCTTCAATATACTAAATTATTTGTTTTTTGAAGCTCTACAAAATGGTTTGGAAATAAATTGCTAAATTTTATGTTTTTTGGGTCAAAAATGGGAAAAACCTATTTTTACCCCATAAAACCCCCCGTAAACACCCGTTTCCATGGTCCGATCATGCTGGATCGCGAACTCGTTCGAATAAACGTAGGTTTACACGTTTGTACCAAATTTCATCAAAATCGGATCATTTTTGCTCGAGTTATCGTGCTGACGGACACACATATATATATAAATAAATACATATATATATATACATATATATATATATGAATTTGAACTAATGGTGTTTTTGGCCTCAAGGGACCTCAAAACGAAAAAAAATCGGTCCTGCGTCCAGGTCTTACCATGAGTACTACGGTAATAGCTTATTCCCTATATGGGAAATTCGCTAAAACTGCGCCACAACAATAGTACTCAACAATATATTAAGTATATTTTAAGTTTTGTTGTATGCAATTATTTTAAATCACTATTACACACAATCTATATAGAGGCACCAAATTGTTTAAGTTTAGTTTTGGTACAAATAGTACAAAAATGTAGAATAATTGTACTACGTCAACAAGTGAAAGAGAAAGAAGTTGATCACCAAGAATATAGTGGTCACTAAATTTGGCCACTACAACACTACAACTTCCACCAACCTACCACCAACTAACTATCAACTTTTATTTATACGTTTTATGGTCGAATGACTTGTCGTAGGAAGTAGACCACAGTACTCAGCAGTGCTACGTGCTGACCAGGTAAACATTCTGCTGATCTGTTTGCCGACTATTAATGTAGGGATATCACAGTACAAGTGTAGTATACAGGTCAAGACTGATTAGAAAGAACTACCTACTCATTTTAGGTAGACCAAATCAAAATAAATAGCCTAAAAATTAAATAACAATTACGATTTTACGTATTTTAAAAAGTTATTTCACATGTTATCACAGAGAAGACGAGTTAGAACAACAAAGAAAAATCAAATGTTTGCTTGTTTGGGTTACAACACTTTCCAAAGCAAGTCTTAAGAACTGAGATGCAACATTTTCATAACTCGCTTTTTAAACACTGGAGTTTGGAGCTATTTAATTATAAAGGTATAGTAGGCCAGTAGTGGTACTATAGGGTGCATTTTTGCTGTAACCTATCTTGGTAGATGTACCGAAATTATAGAATATATATTAAAAAAGTCAAATACAACAACATCCCCATAATACTGTATAATTGATTTCCCCATACAATTACCGTATTTACAGGACCAAGGAAATAAAAATTTGTATTTTGTAATACTCAAATACCATACATTTAAGTGGCTATTGGTATTAGGGTGAGACAATATGAACATGCCGGCACAGATTAGAGAAATAGTCCAGAGAATTGAATTGAGTTCATTTTCTGTGATATAGGCCATCGGGGATCGTCCCTATAAAGTTGAATGAACTGACGGTATGCCATGCCCCAAAAGAAAAGGCGGCGATGTTTGTGTACATAGGAGGGGGGGGGGGGTGAGGGGGGAGAGAGAGAGGACAAAGAACCTTTCTCCCTCCCCTCGGAGGGGACTCTCTGGCTCTCTAGTCCTCTGCTCTCCTCTCTTCTTCTCTCATCTTCTCTTGGATTGTTGGATTGTCGGGAGTTCTCGGAGCGTTCGACGGGCAGTGGGCACTTGGGCAGTAGTGATTGACTATACTCAGTGACTAGCCAGTAGACCCGCTCCTGACTTCTCAACGACGTCAGCCGAGGTAGGAAAATTATTATTCTATGTTACAAGTAAGCTTAAAAGACTAGGTGGTTGATGCTCATTATGATAGCTATATATTACCCTAGGAGGATTAGACGTTTATCCTCCTAGCCTAGATATTACCACAGTAGCCTACAGTTATGGACTTGGAGTTTCGCGCTAACCGGGTTTACTCTCGGAAAATCGTATTCAAACACAGATGGTTCAAACTCTGCAGTCAATGTTAAGTTTCAGTTACTTTCAACATTGTTGTTGTGTCGGAAAATCGTATTCAAACATAGATGGTTCAAACTCTGCAGTCAATGTTAAGTTTCAGTTACAATACTTTCAACATTGTTGTTGTGTCAGAAAATCATATTCAAACACAGATGGTTCAAACTCTGCAGTCAATGTTAAGTTTCAGCTACTTTCAACATTGTTGTTGTGTTGGAAAATCGCATTCAAACACAGATAGTTCAAACTCTGTAGGCCTAGTCAATGTTAAGTTTCAGTTACTTTCAACATTGTTGTTGTGTCGAAAAATCGTATTCAAACACAGATGGTTCGAACTCTGCAGTCAATGTTAAGTTTCAGTTACTTTCAACATTGTTGTTGTGTCGGAAAATCGTATTCAAACACAGATAGTTCAAACTCTGTAGGCCTAGTCAATGTTAAGTTTCAGTTACTTTCAACATTGTTGTTGTGTCGGAAAATCGTATTCAAACACAGATGGTTCGAACTATATAGTCAATGTTAAAGCAACCGTCGATTTTGACGGGTTTCACCCTGGTCTATATTTATAAAGGAGGAAGTTTGTATATATATTTTAACGTTATGGACTCCGAATGTTTATGTTTTTAATTTAATAAATAATATTTGATATTGTGTCAATAAGTATTATTTAATACATATGTATGAAATGTTCTATGTAAGTCTGAATGAAACGTCTTGCCATCATTGTATGTTTATGAAAATGGAGTTTTCCGTCTGTAAATCTATCTATATAAATAAAATTAGAGTTTTGTCTGTACATTGCTCAGAATTATATACTTTTAGGTTATTTTTACGTTTTATACATTAAAGAAGCAGAAACGAGTCTTATCTCAATTTCTGTCTGTATATCTGTCTGTCTGTCCCTTTGTCTGTAACACTCAAGATGGCATTTTACGCAATCTTCTCCGTGAAAACCAGAGTACATATCAAGATCCAAGTCATTTTAATGTATTCACTGGATTGGCGAGAGTGTCTTTAGTGATTTAAATATAGCCTCACTACTTTGTAAATAAAATTACAGAGTTCAAAAATGCAGTTTTGTGCGATTTTTGTCAAATTTTCGTTCAATTTTTATCACATAATCGTCTATGAAATAACGAACAGCTGTTCGGATCAAGATTATTTTTTCTAGCTGTCAATGACATGTTTACAAATGTTGTTTACAAATACCGCAACTATTTCGAATCACGTTTTGAAAGCAAATCCCAACCAAGTGAGATTAAAAACGTTTTTCTTACATAACGGATTTAATTAATCGCAAGTGCAATAATATAGTCTAATAGTGTAACCGTAAATGAAATTAAATAACTAGACATCGTCCAAATCGGAACCAGAAATTCTTTGAGTATAAAATGTTTCTTGAGTTTTGACAACCAGAAAGAAGAATACCTTGAATCAGTGTTGTATAGGGCTGTGACACTGAAATGATCGTCGCCAATAGCTTTCAAAAAAGGTTTCCACTCATTGACGGCGCTTCAATGGCGATTGTGTAAAGTGTAAAGTAAAAAATCACAACTGCAGTGGGTGATTGTAACAGAGGTTTAACAGAGGAAGTGCTAAACTCGCTTTTCCAATGTGTCACTTTCTGTTTCTACTCACCGTGTGATGCAATCGCTGGACCATACAGCCAATAGGCCCATAGCTCATATCTTGGGTACGTAAGCCTACATATTTATTCATAACAACCTTTTTGACGACGATCCTTGATACCGGTACTTTTCCATAGAATACATGGCCTACCTACTTAAAAAATAAAATTACAAATGACCAAACCCCCAACATTGTGTGATTTTCGTCACATTTCCTTCTAATGTTAATAGATATACTAATCATTGTTTAGAGAATGCGTAATCTATTAAATAACAAAAAGTTGTTTGGGTAAGGTTGCTTCTTTTTCAAACTGACACCGATAAGTTTACGCTATAACTTTTTACGAGAAAATCCAAAAGCAAGAGATCAATAACCTCGGGACTAGATATTAATGTATTTAATTGGTCCGATTTACTGTAATTCTTAGGTAGGTTCTTAAGTAGGTACTGGTTCTTTTCCTTAGAACCGGTAGTTTACAAATTAGATATCGTTGGTGTTGCACCTTATT
This sequence comes from Macrosteles quadrilineatus, assembly GCF_028750875.1. Lineage (NCBI taxonomy): Eukaryota > Metazoa > Arthropoda > Insecta > Hemiptera > Cicadellidae > Macrosteles > Macrosteles quadrilineatus. The sequence continues at coordinate 77,774 of NW_026542961.1, forward strand.
TATTAGAGCCGTCCGTATTCAATTTAAGTGATGTCTTAACTCTGTATAAGTTTTGCTTTTTCTGCCTGGATTCCAAATCTTAGCTTACCCCTTGATACCGGTACTTTTCCATAGAATACATGGCCTACCTACTTAAAAAATAAAATTACAAATGACCAAACCCCCAACATTGTGTGATTTTCGTCACATTTCCTTCTATTGTTAATAGATATAGCCTACTAATCATTGTTTAGAGAATGCGTAATCTATTAAATAACAAAAAGTTGTTTGGGTAAGGTTGCTTCTTTTTCAAACTGACACCGATAAGTTTACGCTATAACTTTTTACGAGAAAATCCAAAAGCAAGAGATCAATAACCTCGGGACTAGATATTAATGTATTTAATTGGTCCGATTTACTGTAATTCTTAGGTAGGTTCTTACGTAGGTACTGGTTCTTTTCCTTAGAACCGGTAGTTTACAAATTAGATATCGTTGGTGTTGCACCTTATTTATTAGAGCAGTCCGTATTCAATTTAAGTGATGTCTTAACTCTGTATAAGTTTTGCTTTTTCTGCCTGGATTCCAAATCTTAGCTTACCCGGTATGCTAAGAAAATGATAACCTATTTGAGTAAAACATTTGTTGGGCAAACCATCATGAATTGTTTACGCCTTTATATTGTTTATGTATCAATAGTTCGTGGCCTTATTTGAATTGTTGTGTGTATGTCTGTTGGTAACGCATTAATGTCCTTATTTCTCAGTGTTTCACGGAATGGACAAGAGCACCTTTGATACTGAAAATGTCAACCGGAATAAAGTGTTAAATGGTGATGTTGAGGTAGTACTTTAAATACGTTTAAGTTAACCGATGTGGAAAGTAACTTTCAATTATAGGCCTACTTTAGGGCTACGCTTCATGGATCTATAAAACATTTTTAAGTTTAATCATTGGACATATGGACCAACACGATCCGGGTGACATTTAATTGCGAAGCATTTATTTCGGCTTGAACTGTCAGATACTGTATTTGCGAAGGTTTATATATAATAGTTTTGCCAGCATATCTGCAAATATGCAAACTAATTGCTGTTCTTAATCTTAATATAAGAAGGTTTCAACTGACTACTATAAGATCCCCGTGCGTAGAACGGGCACACAGCTAGTAAATAAATAAATAAGGAGTTTTATTTTTTAAGTGCATAATTCGTTAACTTATTGACTTTCTTTTTTTCCAAAATGTTTATAAAAACCTATTTTATTTGTATGGTTTATTCCAAAAAAAAATTATGTCTGGGAAACGAAAGTAGCCAGTTAATACTTTAAGTTAGTAACTTTAGTGGATTACTAAAAGTTTATCTACATATTCTCTTAAGCGTTCTCTTTCAGTTGCGAAGCACGGGTATGATGGCTAGTATTGTAGGCATAAGTGTATAGGAAATAATAAACTAGCATGTGTTAGATACCTCAATAATATTACGGTAGTATTACAATATATTTCCCTTACGTGTTAGAATATAAACAATAACCAAATACTTATATTCACAACCTGTATCTTAACGTATACACCAAGCACACCAACAAAGTTGAAAGTAACTGAAACTTTAAGGCTTATGACAATTCTTCAAACTGCGACACAAAGAGTGATATAAAATAATGTGAGCATTTAGCATTGTTTAATGAGTAATAAATAGGTGTAGAAACAACAATGACATTAGTTACAAAATATGGTTTATCATTCAATGAATAACACATTTCTTATACCGTCTTTCATAGGAGTTATTGTTCCTATGTTAACTGGTTTATCTTCTTTTTGATGAATAATAATAATAATTTTATTATTTGAATTATTATTTAAATTATTATTATTATTATTATTATTTATAATTATTTATAATTATTTATTATTATTTGAATTATTATTTGAATAATTTGATGTATAATATAAATAATGCTTTTGGAAGAATCTTTAAATAGTATTAAAATTGTATTGGTGGACATTTTGTGGTACACACTTCTGCGATTTCATCAGTAGTGTTATGCAGATTAAATCTGTACTTTTTTTAGAAAAATATCTGTTGAGAAGGCACGTTCTTACTTCAAATGGAGGCCCACCCTAAAGGTGTCGAAGTGTAGTGTTATTTTCACAAATCTCACTTAAGGTCAACCAAGTGGGCCACGGTCCGTAATAGGCCACTGCAAAACATCTGTCAAGATATAGGTACTATTTTAGGCAAGGTTTCTGTGTTTGGATGTTATTAAGACACGATAAGAGCATAATGAACTTCTTCTGCAGATAAATCATCCGTTGGTTGAGAGAAATATGCCTAATTAAATATCACAATCCAAGCGCATTAAAATGACCCTGGCCTGAACGTTTTTGTAGTATCGAGTTTGTAACATCCCCCTCAACTAACATTCACTCTATCACTCACATGTACCCCTCCAATCACAAATATCATCACAATCACATCTAAATGAAAATTTTCAATTTCATTTCAATTCTCCATAAAAACCTCTCCTATCATAACTACTTATGTTTTTTTTATGTTACTATCTGGGTAAGTTACCGGTGCGCTTTGAGAAATTTCTTTTAGAGTTAAATTAAAAGGTTTTTGTTGCTGAGTAGCGCTACTAAACATGTACAACCCTTTTCGTTAGTTTAAGGGGTAGAATAAGGCAGAAGCTAGTCAGGTTTGCCCCATTTTACAACAAAAATTTTTAATAATTCAGCTACCGGTATTTCTTATTCGATCTTTTTGAACTTGGTATTGTTTGATAGGTAATTAAAAATGCTAAATAAAAGTGCTCTTGACATTTGTTCATAAAATCAGCCATTCTTTAGTAATTTAAGTTTAAAAGTTTTAAATGACCGCCATTTTGAAAATTTAGGTTGAATCAAGATAAAATATTTTTTGAACACGGGTCTCTTCTACCTTAACCTACATACCAAGTTTCATAAAGATCGGTTGAAAAAATTAAAAGATAAAAATGTTTATGTAAATATACAAAATGGCGGATATCTGGTTAACGAAGCGATTTTGGAGAAAATGTAATTCTTGATTTTCTCTTTATTTTGATCCAAGGAATCACTAGGCAAAATATGTCCCCACCTTTTTTGAACACTCTGTATATTTGAACGTTATGGACTCCGCAACCGCTCGACATAGTGTAGTGAAACTTTCAGGCATTTAAGCGGGTCGCCGGAATTTTATCCCCCTGGGCAAAGCTGACGTCACTATGACGTAGTAACCTGAGTGGCCAAAAGTTTGTTCGCGGCCGGAATTTTACCCCCGTGGATTTGGAAGTCTAATGAAAATAGTCAGAGCGTGATTAATTAGATTAGCGATAAAACCCGGAACTTTACCCCCTGTCCATATAACAGCGTTTAGACAACTGAAGATGTACGGGCCGGATTTTTACCCCCGGAATTTTACCCCCGGAATTTAACCCCCCGGAATTTTACCCCCCGGAATTTTACCCCCTGGCTAATTTTAGAAATTGAATGATTGATTTTCTTATTTCTGTTTTTAATTAATTGTAAACATTTTATTATTTAGTAGCCTATCTTTATTTATTTATTTTGTAATCTCAACTAAGTAAACATAATTCGCTGTTTTATTTTGATCATATTAACCAACAGTTGGCTTCAAAGATCGAATCCTGACACTCGAATCTCAAAATTAATATTAAACCCCTGTTCGATTAGTTAATGTTACATATAAATTAAGATAGGCTACTTAATAATAAAATGTTTACCATTAAATTAAAACTGAATTACGATAATTAATCATTCTCACTAATTTATATATCTGGCCAGGGGGTAAAATTCCGGGGGTAAAAATCTGGGGGGTAAAATTCCGGGGGTAAAATTCCGGTGGTAAAATTCCGGGGGTAAAAATCCGGGGGGTAAAATTCCGGGGGTAAAAATCCGGGCCGTACATTCTAGGTTTTTATAATTTTATGTGTTCTAATTAAACTCACAACCGTGAAAATATATGTTTAATTCCGCGTTTAATCCATCGAGCTGATGTCGCGAAACTCAAAAGTTCGCGGCCGGAATTTTTGTGACGTCACGTTTGCCCAGGGGGTAAAATTCCAGGGTAAAAATCCGCTACCCTATTTAAGCATTATTCAAGGATGGTTTGTGTGAAGTTTGGTGCAGATCCGTCAAAAGGGCTCCGCCCCAGTGGCTCTGGAGTTTCCCATGTTAACCTTATGAGTACTTATATTTAAATGGAATTAAAGAATCTTAACAGCTGTTTCAACTAAACGATTTGATTATGTGATGATCAATAAAATTAAAAGGTTACAAAATGTACCAACAGGGTACAGCACTATTAATTGTCTAAATTTATGACAACAGTTGCTAATTTCAACCAAGCAGCTTTGATACAAAATTAGAACTGTCAAAGTAGGATTGTTTACAGTTATGTTTATGTTTTTAATTTAATAAATAATTTTTGATAGTGTGTGAATAAGTAGTTTTATTTTTAAGTGCGTAATTCATTAACTTATTGACTTTCTTTTTTCCAAAATGTTTATAAAAAACTATTGAATTTATATGGTTTATTTCCCTAAAAATAAAGTCTGGGAAACGAAAGTAGCCAGTTAATATTTTAAGTTAATACTTTTAGTGGATCACTAAAAGTTTATCTACATACAACAGATATATGGAATAATTATTATTCTCTTACGCGTTCTCTTCCCGTTGCGAAGCACGGGCAAGGTGGCTAGTCTCTTATAGTTTTCGAATAAAACAGTTGGCACACGTATATCAATCACCCTATATATATTGGTCCATCTGTTGTACTTGATGTTTCTTGTGATATTTAAACGTTGATCCGGCAGTAGATGTTCGGTCGTCAGCCTTCTCATTTCTCAATAAAGAGGCCGGGCTAAAGGCTATCAGTCGTTATCAACTTGCTCCCAATTTTGGTTCCTGAGGATGCGTGGGCAAAATGAAACTCCATTTTGTTACGAATAGAAATTCGATTGACGTGTAGCTGTTAGTTTAGCAAAACGCCATTTAATTTGGGTATGACTAAAGATATTACCTATTTAGGTATCGCCTATATAAATATAAGCATATTATTTGTTATTTGTTTGAAAACATTGTCAAATTTAATAAGTTAAGTTGTAAAACATTACACTTCTAATCTATTGAACTTTATATATAATATGTTGCTTGTTAAATAGTTAAGAAATTATGTTTAAATATTAAGCGCTAGCAGTTACCCGGCACGCGTTGCTGCCCTTAACAACTATTATTTTAAAATGTAATTTGTTCTTTACGACAAATAATAAAAGTGTATACCAAAAATAAAAATAGAATATTTTACTTAATTACCAGTGGATAGACAATGTTTTTTTTTGTTTTTTTTTTCATTAGGTGTATAAATATATAAGTTTTTAGGCGTACCTACCACCACGTGCGCACGCAACATACAGCTGTCCGTGTGAAAAGCATGCATTTTCTAAATTTAAACCGACGATAGTCAGGGATTGCCACAGTGCTTTATAATGGCGATTGTGAAAGCAAGACACAAAGGAAATTGTAGTTATTAGCGAATTTCCCATATAGGGAATAAGCTATTACCGTAGTACTCATGGTAAGACCTGGACCCGGGACCGATTTTTTTTTCATTTTGAGGTCCCTAGAGGCCAAAAACACCATCCGTTCAAATTTATATATATATATATGTCCGTTAGCGCGATAACTCGAGCAAAAATGATCCGATTTTGATGAAATTTGGTACAAACGTGTAAACCTACATTTATTCGAACGAGTTCGCGAACCAGCTTGATCGGACCATGGGAACGGGGGTTTATGGGGGCTTTTATAGGGTAAAAATGGGTTTTTCCCATTTTTGACCCAAAAAACATAAAATTTTGCAATTTCTTTTCAAACAATTTTGTAGAGCTTAAAAAAACAAATAATTTACTATATTGAAGCGTTATAATGCGCCTACTGGTTACGGAGAAAATTCCAAAAAATTGTAAATTTAAAATTCTCATGTTATTCTTATGGAGAATAAGTAAACTGTTGTAGTTTGCTTGTTTATTAACATATTTTGCCCAAATTTGGAAAATGTTTTTATTTCTTACTAACTATTAACATTTTACATAAAAAAACACTTTTACCCTCCCTGTTGCAGCAAACCTAAGTATGTGTTAAACTGATTCTATTTAAATAGGGAATAAATGTGATATTTTTAAGGAGACATTTTAGTGGAAATCCAATCAGGCAAATGGAAATTCGCTTAGTCTGCAGGTTTGCTGCGGCGGGGGTATGCTTAAATTCAGAGGGTAATTCGGATGAAATCATCAGTATTCTTGGGATTAAGACTAATTCTCCTTTAAACTTACCACTGATAATTTTTGCTTCAAATGTTTTAAAGCCAAAAGTTCAAGAGTACATGTCAAACGTAGTTTGTGAAATCATCAGGTATTTTGAGACCTTGGTTATTCCTGACAAAGAAAATATAATAATGTAAAAACATTAGAAGTGAAACATCATGACTATTTATATTACTTCATCTATGCTATCACATTGTCCAGGGTGTTAAGTGTGAATGCGTTTGCTGAGGCTCTGTACTGCGTGTGATATCAGCACTGGCACAGCTGTCAGTTGTCTGTTATCACTAACGTACATAAATATCGCTTACCTCACTGACTACAACTACAGGCGAGGCTTGGCGGGTGCAGCAGGCCATGAGCAAACTAGGCTACACAGTTAGTACGTTTTCTGTGGTAGTACACACAGTACCAGTACCTATCTGTAGCCCTGCCTGACCCCACCGTTATGCCGAGGGATCGGATGGAAAACGATTCTTGTCAAAAATTATATTTTCCTTCAACTGAAATGTAATTTTAAGTATCCGTCAATCCGTCGTACAACCACAGATGGAAGATAGTAGGTGTATTATACTCGTATCTTTCATCCAAGGTACAACTGCAGCATAAACAGATGTTTTCATTATGCGTTAAAGTTGTTCG